>NW_027476389.1:0-260604 GCF_051020955.1 Megalopta genalis | reverse complement strand
TCATTTCCCATGAATTTGAAGCTAATTCGTTTGTTTAAAATCGCTATTTCGCACGTATTTGAATCGAAATCGTGTGTTTCGCGTGATATTGACGTTAAATCGTTCGTTTCGCGTGGATATAAAGCTAATTCGTGTATTTCGCATGAATTTGAAGCTAAATTGTTCATTTCGCATGAATTTGAAGCTAAATTGTTCATTTCGCATGAATTTGAAGCTAAATTGTTCATTTCGCATGAATTTGGAGCTATATCGTTTGTTTAAAATCGCTATTTCGCACGAATTTGAATCGAAATCTTGTATTTCGCATGATATTGACGCTATAACGTTTGTTTCGCGTGAATTAGAAGCTAATTCGTGTATTTCGCCTGAATTTGAAGCTAAATTGTTCATTTCCCATGAATTTGAAGCTAATTCGTTTGTTTAAAACCGCTATTTCGCACGAATTTGAATCGAAATCGTGTGTTTCGCGTGATATTGACGTTATATCGTTTGTTTCGCGTGGATATAAATCTAATTCGTGTATTTCGCATGAATTTGAAGCTAAATTGTTCATTTCGCATGAATTTGAAGCTAAATCGTTTGTGTCGCGTGAATTAGAAGCTAATTCATGTATTTCGCCTGAATTTGAAGCTAAATTGTTCATTTCGAATGAATTTGAAGATAAATCGTTTGTTTGAAATCGCTTTTTCGCACGAATTTGAGTCGAAATCGTGTATTTCGCATGATATTTACGGTAAGTCGTTCGTTTCGGTGGATTTAAAGCTAAATCGAGTAATTCGCATGAATTTGAAGCTAAATTGTTCATTTCGCATGAATTTGAAGCTAAAACGTTTGTTTAAAATCGCTATTGCGCACGAATTTGAATCGAAATCGTTTGTTTAAAATCGCTATTTCGCACGAATTTGAATCGAAATCTTGTATTTCGCATGATATTGACGCTATAACGTTTGTTTCGCGTGAATTAGAGGCTAATTCATGTATTTCGCCTGAATTTGAAGCTAAATTGTTCATTTCCCATGAATTTGAAGCTAATTCGTTTGTTTAAAATCGCTATTTCGCACGAATTTGAATCGAAATCGTGTGTTTCGCGTGATATTGACGTTAAATCGTTCGTTTCGCGTGGATATAAAGCTAATTCGTGTATTTCGCATGAATTTGAAGCTAAATTGTTCATTTCGCATGAATTTGAATCGAAATCGTTTGTTTAAAATCGCTATTTCGCACGAATTTGAATCGAAATCGTGTGTTTCACGTGATATTGACGTTAGATCGTTCGTTTCGCGTGGATATAAAGCTAATTCGTGTATTTCGCATGAATTTGAAGCTAAATTGTTCATTTTGCATGAATTTGAAGCTAAATCGTTTGTTTGAAATCGCTTTTTCGCACGAATTTGAGTCGAAATCGTGTATTTCGCATGATATTGACGGTAGAGTCGTTTGTTACGGGTGGATTTAAAGCTAAATAGAGTAATTCGCATGAATTTGAACCTAAATTGTTCATTTCGCATGAATTTGAAGCTAAAACGTTTGTTTAAAATCGCTATTGCGCACGAATTTGAATCGAAAACGTGTGTTTCACGTGATATTGACGTTAAATCGTTTGTCTCGCGAGAATTTGAAGCTAATTCGTGCAATTCGCATAAATTTGGTAGCTAAATTGTTCATTTCGCATGAATTTGAAGCTAAATTGTTCATTTCGCATGAATTTGAAGCTAAATTGTTCATTTCGCATGAATTTGAAGATAAAACGTTTGTTTAAAATCGCTATTGCGCACGAATTTGAATCGAAATCGTTTGTTCAAAATCGCTATTTCGCACGAATTTGAATCGAAATCTTGTATTTCGCATGATATTGACGCTATAACGTTTGTTTCGCGTGAATTAGAGGCTAATTCATGTATTTCGCCTGAATTTGAAGCTAAATTGTTCATTTCCCATTAATTTGAAGCTAATTCGTTTGTTTAAAATCGCTATTTCGCACTAATTTGAATCGAAATCGTGTGTTTCGCGTGATATTGACGTTAAATCGTTCGTTTCGTGTGGATATAAAGCTAATCCGTGTATTTCGCATGAATTTGAAGCTAAATTGTTCATCTCGCATGAATTTGAACCTAAATCGTTTGTTTGAAATCGCTTTTTCGCACGAATTTGAGTCGAAATCGTGTATTTCGCATGATATTGACGGTAAGTCGTTTGTTTTGGGTGGATTTAAAGCGAAATCGAATAATTCGCATGAATTTGAAGCTAAATTGTTAATTTCGCATGAATTTGAAGCTAAAACGTTTGTTTAAAATCGCTATTGCGCACGAATTTGAATCGAAATCGTGTGTTTCACGTGATATTGACGTTAAATCGTTTGTCTCGCGAGAATTTGAAGCTAATTCGTGCAATTCGCATAAATTTGGTAGCTAAACTGTTGATTTCGCATGAATTTGAAGCTAAATTGTTCATTTCGCATGAATTTGAAGCTACAACGTTTGTTTAAAATCGCTATTGCGCACGAATTTGAATCGAAATCGTTTGTTTAAAATCGCTATTTCGCACGAATTTGAATCGAAATCATGTATTTCGCATGATATTGACGCTATAACGTTTGTTTTGCGTGAATTAGAAGCTATTCGTGTATTTCGCCTGAATTTGAAGCTAAATTGTTCATTTCACATGAATTTGAAGCTAAATTGTTAATTTCGCATGAATTTGAAGCTAAAACGTTTGTTTAAAATCGCTATTGCGCACGAATTTGAATCGAAATCGTGTGTTTCGCGTGATATTGACGTTAAATCGTTCGTTTCGCGCGGATATAAAGCTAATTCGTGTATTTCGCATGAATTTGAAGCTAAATTGTTCATTTCGCATGAATTTGAAGCTACAACGTTTGTTTAAAATCGCTATTTCGCACGAATTTGAATCGAAATCATGTATTTCGCATGATATTAACGCTATAACGTTTGTTTTGCGTGAATTAGAAGCTATTCGTGTATTTCGCCTGAATTTGAAGCTAAATTGTTCATTTCCCATGAATTTGAAGCTAATTCGTTTGTTTAAAATCGCTATTTCGCACGAATTTGAATCGAAATCGTGTGTTTCGCGTGATATTGACGTTAAATCGTTCGTTTCGCGCGGATATAAAGCTAATTCGTGTATTTCGCATGAATTTGAAGCTAAATTGTTCATTTCGCATGAATTTGAAGCTAAATTGTTAATTTCGCATGAATTTGAATCTAAAACGTTTGTTTAAAATCGCTATTGCGCACGAATTTGAATCGAAATCGTTTGTTTAAAATCGCTATTTCGCACGAATTTGAATCGAAATCGTGTGTTTCACGTGATATTGACGTTAGATCGTTCGTTTCGCGTGGATATAAAGCTAATTCGTGTATTTCGCATGAATTTGAAGCTAAATTGTACATTTTGCATGAATTTGAAGCTAAATCGTTTGTTTGAAATCGCATTTTCGCACGAATTTGAGTCGAAATCGTGTATTTCGCATGATATTGACGGTAAGTCGTTTGTTACGGGTGGATTTAAAGCTAAATCGAGTAATTCGCATGAATTTGAAGCTATATTGTTCATTTCGCATGAATTTGAAGCTAAATTGTTCATTTCGCATGAATTTGAAGCTAAATTGTTCATTTCCATGAATTTGAAGCTAATTCGTTTGTTTAAAATCGCTATTTCGCACGAATTTGAATCGAAATCGTGTGTTTCGTGTGATATTGACGTTAAATCGTTCGTTTCGCGTGGATATAAACATAATTCGTGTATTTCGCCTGAATTTGAAGCTAAATTGTTCATTTCCCATGAATTTGAAGCTAATTCGTTTGTTTAAAATCGCTATTTCGCACGAATTTGAATCGAAATCGTGTGTTTCGCGTGATATTGACGTTAAATCGTTCGTTTCGCGTGGATATAAAGCTAATTCGTGTATTTCGCATGAACTTGAAGCTAAATTGTTCATTTCGCATGAATTTGAAGCTAAATTGTTCATTTCGCATGAATTTGGAGCTATATCGTTTGTTTAAAATCGCTATTTCGCAAGAATTTGGATCGAAATCTTGTATTTCGCATGATATTGACGCTATAACGTTTGTTTCGCATGACTTAGAAGCTAATTCGTGTATTTCGCCTGAATTTGAAGCTAAATTGTTCATTTCCCATGAATTTGAAGCTAATTCGTTTGTTTAAAATCGCTATTTCGCACGAATTTGAATCGAAATCGTGTGTTTCGTGTGATATTGACGTTAAATCGTTCGTTTCGCGTGGATATAAACATAATTCGTGTATTTCGCCTGAATTTGAAGCTAAATTGTTCATTTCCCATGAATTTGAAGCTAATTCGTTTGTTTAAAATCGCTATTTCGCACGAATTTGAATCGAAATCGTGTGTTTCGCGTGATATTGACGTTAAATCGTTCGTTTCGCGTGGATATAAATCTAATTCGTGTATTTCGCATGAATTTGAAGCTAAATTGTTCATTTCGCATGAATTTGAAGCTAAATCGTTTGTGTCGCGTGAATTAGAAGCTAATTCATGTATTTCGCCTGAATTTGAAGCTAAATTGTTCATTTCGAATGAATTTGAAGCTAAATCGTTTGTTTGTAATCGCTATTTCGCACGAATTTGAATCGAAATCATGTATTTCGCATGATATTTACGGTAAGTCGTTTGTTTCGGTGGATTTAAAGCTAAATCGAGTAATTCGCATGAATTTGAAGCTAAATTGTTCATTTCGCATGAATTTGAAGCTAAAACGTTTGTTTAAAATTGCTATTGCGTACGAATTTGAATCGAAATCGTTTGTTTAAAATCGCTATTTCGCACGAATTTGAATCGAAATCTTGTATTTCGCATGATATTGACGCTCTAACGTTTGTTTCGCGTCAATTAGAGGCTAATTCATGTATTTCGCCTGAATTTGAAGCTAAATTGTTCATTTCCCATGAATTTGAAGCTAATTCGTTTGTTTAAAATCGCTATTTCGCACGAATTTGAATCGAAATCGTGTGTTTCGCGTGATATTGACGTTAAATCGTTCGTTTCGCGTGGATATAAAGCTAATTCGAGTAATTCGCATGACTTTGAAGCTAAATCGTTTGTTTAACATCGCTTTTTCGCACGAATTTGAGTCGAAATCGTGTATTTCGCATGATATTGGCGGTAAGTCGTTTGTTTCGGGTGGATTTAAAGCTAAATGGAGTAATTCGCATGAATTTGAAGCCAAACTGTTGATTTCGCATGAATTTGAAGCTAAATTGTTCATTTCGCATGAATTTGAAGCTACAACGTTTGTTTAAAATCGCTATTGCGCACGAATTTGAATCGAAATCGTTTGTTTAAAATCGCTATTTCGCACGAATTTGAATCGAAATCATGTATTTCGCATGATATTGACGCTATAACGTTTGTTTTGCGTGAATAAGAAGCTATTCGTGTATTTCGCCTGAATTTGAAGCTAAATTGTTCATTTTGCATGAATTTGAAGCTAAATCGTTTGTTTGAAATCGCTTTTTCGCACGAATTTGAGTCGAAATCAGGTATTTCGCATGATATTGACGGTAAGTCGTTTGTTACGGGTGGATTTAAAGCTAAATCGAGTAATTCGCATGAATTTGAAGCTATATTGTTCATTTCGCATGAATTTGAAGCTAAATTGTTCATTTCGCATGAATTTGAAGCTAAAACGTTTGTTTAAAATCGCTATTGCGCACGAATTTGAATAGAAATCGTTTGTTTAAAATCGCTATTTCGCACGAGTTTGAATCGAAATCTTGTATTTCGCATGATATTGACGCTATAACGTTTGTTTCGCGTGAATTAGAAACTAATTCGTGTATTTCGCCTGAATTTGAAGCTAAATTGTTCATTTCCCATGAATTTGAAGCTAATTCGTTTGTTTAAAATCGCTATTTCGCACGTATTTGAATCGAAATCGTGTGTTTCGCGTGATATTGACGTTAAATCGTTCGTTTCGCGTGGATATAAAGCTAATTCGTGTATTTCGCATGAATTTGAAGCTAAATTGTTCATTTCGCATGAATTTGAAGCTAAATTGTTCATTTCGCATGAATTTGAAGCTAAATTGTTCATTTCGCATGAATTTGGAGCTATATCGTTTGTTTAAAATCGCTATTTCGCACGAATTTGAATCGAAATCTTGTATTTCGCATGATATTGACGCTATAACGTTTGTTTCGCGTGAATTAGAAGCTAATTCGTGTATTTCGCCTGAATTTGAAGCTAAATTGTTCATTTCCCATGAATTTGAAGCTAATTCGTTTGTTTAAAACCGCTATTTCGCACGAATTTGAATCGAAATCGTGTGTTTCGCGTGATATTGACGTTATATCGTTTGTTTCGCGTGGATATAAATCTAATTCGTGTATTTCGCATGAATTTGAAGCTAAATTGTTCATTTCGCATGAATTTGAAGCTAAATCGTTTGTGTCGCGTGAATTAGAAGCTAATTCATGTATTTCGCCTGAATTTGAAGCTAAATTGTTCATTTCGAATGAATTTGAAGATAAATCGTTTGTTTGAAATCGCTTTTTCGCACGAATTTGAGTCGAAATCGTGTATTTCGCATGATATTTACGGTAAGTCTTTCGTTTCGGTGGATTTAAAGCTAAATCGAGTAATTCGCATGAATATGAAGCTAAATTGTTCATTTCGCATGAATTTGAAGCTAAAACGTTTGTTTAAAATCGCTATTGCGCACGAATTTGAATCGAAATCGTTTGTTTAAAATCGCTATTTCGCACGAATTTGAATCGAAATCTTGTATTTCGCATGATATTGACGCTATAACGTTTGTTTCGCGTGAATTAGAGGCTAATTCATGTATTTCGCCTGAATTTGAAGCTAAATTGTTCATTTCCCATGAATTTGAAGCTAATTCGTTTGTTTACAATCGCTATTTCGCACGAATTTGAATCGAAATCGTGTGTTTCGCGTGATATTGACGTTAAATCGTTCGTTTCGCGTGGATATAAAGCTAATTCGTGTATTTCGCATGAATTTGAAGCTAAATTGTTCATTTCGCATGAATTTGAAGCTAAATCGTTTGTTTAAAATCGCTATTTCGCACGAATTTGAAGCGAAATCGCGTGTTTCGCGTGATATTGACGTTAAATCGTTCGTTTCGCGAGGATATAAAGCTAATTCGTGCAATTCGAATGAATTTGAAGCTAAATTGTTAATTTCGCATGAATTTGAAGCTAAAACGTTTGTTTAAAATCGCTATTGCGCACGAATTTGAATCGAAATCGTTTGTTTAAAATCGCTATTTCGCACGAATTTGAATCGAAATCTCGTGTTTCACGTGATATTGACGTTAGATCGTTCGTTTCGCGTGGATATAAAGCTAATTCGTGTATTTCGCATGAATTTGAAGCTAAATTGTTCATTTTGCATGAATTTGAAGCTAAATCGTTTGTTTGAAATCGCTTTTTCGCACGAATTTGAGTCGAAATCGTGTATTTCGCATGATATTGACGGTAAGTCGTTTGTTACGGTGGATTTAAAGCTAAATCGAGTAATTCGCATGAATTTGAAGCTATATTGTTCATTTCGCATGAGTTTGAAGCTAAATTGTTCATTTCGCAAGAATTTGAAGCTAAAACGTTTGTTTAAAATCGCTATTGCGCACGAAATTGAATAGAAATCGTTTGTTTAAAATCGCTATTTCGCACGAGTTTGAATCGAAATCTTGTATTTCGCATGATATTGACGCTATAACGTTTGTTTCGCGTGAATTAGAAACTAATTCGTGTATTTCGCCTGAATTTGAAGCTAAATTGTTCATTTCCCATGAATTTGAAGCTAATTCGTTTGTTTAAAATCGCTATTTCGCACAAATTTGAATCGCAATCGTTTGTTTAAAATCACTATTTCGCACGGATTTGAATCGAAATCGTGTGTTTCACGTGATATTGACGTTAAATCGTTTGTCTCGCGAGAATTTGAAGCTAATTCGTGCAATTTGCATAAATTTGGTAGCTAAATTGTTCATTTCGCATGAATTTGAAGCTAAATTGTTCATTTCTCATGAATTTGAACCTAAATCGTTTGTTTGAAATCGCTTTTTCGCGCGAATTTGAATCGAAATCGTGTATTTCGCATGATATTGACGGTAAGTCGTTTGTTTCGGGCGGATTTAAAGCTAAATCGAGTAATTCGCATGTATTTGAAGCTAAATTGTTCATTTCGCATGAATTTGAAGCTAAATTGTTCATTTCGCATGAATTTGAAGCTAAATTGTTCATTTCGCATGAATTTGAAGCTAAATTGTTCATTTCGCATGAATTTGAAGCTAAATTGTTCATTTCGCATGAATTTGAACCTAAATCGTTTGTTTGAAATCGCTTTTTCGCGCGAATTTGAATCGAAATCGTGTATTTCGCATGATATTGACGGTAAGTCGTTTGTTTCGGGCGGATTTAAAGCTAAATCGAGTAATTCGCATGTATTTGAAGCTAAATTGTTCATTTCGCATGAATTTGAAGCTAAATTGTTCATTTCGCATGAATTTGAAGCTAAACTGTTCATTTCGCATGAATTTGAAGCTAAATTGTTCATTTCGCATGAATTTGAAGCTAAATTGTTCATTTCGCATGAATTTGAAGCTAAATTGTTCATTTCGCATGAATTTGAAGCTAAATTGTTCATTTCCCATGAATTTGAAGCTAATTCGTTTGTTTAAAATCGCTATTTCGCACGAATTTGAATCGAAGTCGTTTGTTTAAAATCGCTATTTCGCACGAATTTGAATCGAAATCGTGTGTTTCGCGTGATATTGACGTTAAATCGTTCGTTTCGCGTGGATATAAAGCTAATCCGTGTATTTCGCATGAATTTGAAGCTAAATTGTTCATTTCGCATGAATTTGAAGCTAAAACGTTTGTTTAAAATCGCTATTGCGCACGAATTTGAATCGAAAACGTGTGTTTCACGTGATATTGACGTTAAATCGTTTGTCTCGCGAGAATTTGAAGCTAATTCGTGCAATTCGCATAAATTTGGTAGCTAAATTGTTCATTTCGCATGAATTTGAAGCTAAATTGTTCATTTCGCATGAATTTGAAGCTACAACGTTTGTTTAAAATCGCTATTGCGCACGAATTTGAATCGAAATCGTTTGTTTAAAATCGCTATTTCGCACGAATTTGAATCGAAATCATGTATTTCGCATGATATTGACGCTATAACGTTTGTTTTGCGTGAATTAGAAGCTATTCGTGTATTTCGCCTGAATTTGAAGCTAAATTGTTCATTTCACATGAATTTGAAGCTAATTCGTTTGTTTAAAATCGCTATTTCGCACGAATTTGAATCGAAATCGTGTGTTTCGCGTGATATTGACGTTAAATCGTTCGTTTCGCGTGGATATAAAGCTAATTCGTGTATTTCGCATGAATTTGAAGCTAAATTGTTCATTTCGCATGAATTTGAAGCTAAATTGTTAATTTCGCATGAATTTGAAGCTAAAACGTTTGTTTAAAATCGCTATTGCGCACGAATTTGAATCGAAATCGTGTGTTTCGCGTGATATTGACGTTAAATCGTTCGTTTCGCGCGGATATAAAGCTAATTCGTGTATTTCGCATGAATTTGAAGCTAAATTGTTCATTTCGCATGAATTTGAAGCTACAACGTTTGTTTAAAATCGCTATTTCGCACGAATTTGAATCGAAATCATGTATTTCGCATGATATTAACGCTATAACGTTTGTTTTGCGTGAATTAGAAGCTATTCGTGTATTTCGCCTGAATTTGAAGCTAAATTGTTCATTTCCCATGAATTTGAAGCTAATTCGTTTGTTTAAAATCGCTATTTCGCACGAATTTGAATCGAAATCGTGTGTTTCGCGTGATATTGACGTTAAATCGTTCGTTTCGCGCGGATATAAAGCTAATTCGTGTATTTCGCATGAATTTGAAGCTAAATTGTTCATTTCGCATGAATTTGAAGCTAAATTGTTAATTTCGCATGAATTTGAATCTAAAACGTTTGTTTAAAATCGCTATTGCGCACGAATTTGAATCGAAATCGTTTGTTTAAAATCGCTATTTCGCACGAATTTGAATCGAAATCGTGTGTTTCACGTGATATTGACGTTAGATCGTTCGTTTCGCGTGGATATAAAGCTAATTCGTGTATTTCGCATGAATTTGAAGCTAAATTGTACATTTTGCATGAATTTGAAGCTAAATCGTTTGTTTGAAATCGCTTTTTCGCACGAATTTGAGTCGAAATCGTGTATTTCGCATGATATTGACGGTAAGTCGTTTGTTACGGGTGGATTTAAAGCTAAATCGAGTAATTCGCATGAATTTGAAGCTATATTGTTCATTTCGCATGAATTTGAAGCTAAATTGTTCATTTCGCATGAATTTGAAGCTAAATTGTTCATTTCGCATGAATTTGAAGCTATATCGTTTGTTTAAAATCGCTATTTCGCACGAATTTGAATCGAAATCGTGTGTTTCGTGTGATATTGACGTTAAATCGTTCGTTTCGCGTGGATATAAACATAATTCGTGTATTTCGCCTGAATTTGAAGCTAAATTGTTCATTTCCCATGAATTTGAAGCTAATTCGTTTGTTTAAAATCGCTATTTCGCACGAATTTGAATCGAAATCGTGTGTTTCGCGTGATATTGACGTTAAATCGTTCGTTTCGCGTGGATATAAAGCTAGTTCGTGTATTTCGCATGAACTTGAAGCTAAATTGTTCATTTCGCATGAATTTGAAGCTAAATTGTTCATTTCGCATGAATTTGGAGCTATATCGTTTGTTTAAAATCGCTATTTCGCAAGAATTTGGATCGAAATCTTGTATTTCGCATGATATTGACGCTATAACGTTTGTTTCGCATGACTTAGAAGCTAATTCGTGTATTTCGCCTGAATTTGAAGCTAAATTGTTCATTTCCCATGAATTTGAAGCTAATTCGTTTGTTTAAAACCGCTATTTCGCACGAATTTGAATCGAAATCGTGTGTTTCGCGTGATATTGACGTTAAATCGTTTGTTTCGCGTGGATATAAATCTAATTCGTGTATTTCGCATGAATTTGAAGCTAAATTGTTCATTTCGCATGAATTTGAAGCTAAATCGTTTGTGTCGCGTGAATTAGAAGCTAATTCATGTATTTCGCCTGAATTTGAAGCTAAATTGTTCATTTCGAATGAATTTGAAGCTAAATCGTTTGTTTGTAATCGCTATTTCGCACGAATTTGAATCGAAATCATGTATTTCGCATGATATTTACGGTAAGTCGTTTGTTTCGGTGGATTTAAAGCTAAATCGAGTAATTCGCATGAATTTGAAGCTAAATTGTTCATTTCGCATGAATTTGAAGCTAAAACGTTTGTTTAAAATTGCTATTGCGTACGAATTTGAATCGAAATCGTTTGTTTAAAATCGCTATTTCGCACGAATTTGAATCGAAATCTTGTATTTCGCATGATATTGACGCTCTAACGTTTGTTTCGCGTGAATTAGAGGCTAATTCATGTATTTCGCCTGAATTTGAAGCTAAATTGTTCATTTCCCATGAATTTGAAGCTAATTCGTTTGTTTAAAATCGCTATTTCGCACGAATTTGAATCGAAATCGTGTGTTTCGCGTGATATTGACGTTAAATCGTTCGTTTCGCGTGGATATAAAGCTAATCCGTGTATTTCGCATGAATTTGAAGCTAAATTGTTCATTTCGCATGAATTTGAAGCTAAAACGTTTGTTTAAAATCGCTATTGCGCACGAATTTGAATCGAAATCGTGTGTTTCACGTGATATTGACGTTAAATCGTTTGTCTCGCGAGAATTTGAAGCTAATTCGGGCAAATCGCATAAATTTGGTAGCAAAATTGTTCATTTCGCATGAATTTGAGGCTAAATTGTTCATTTCGCATGAATTTGAAGCTATATCGTTTGTTTAAAATCGCTATTTCGCACGAATTTGAATCGAAATCTTGTATTTCGCATGATATTGACGCTATAACGTTTGTTTCGCGTGAATTAGAAGCTAAAAGCTAATTCGTGTATTTCGCCTGAATTTGAACTAAATTGTTCATTTCCCATGAATTTGAAGCTAATTCGTTTGTTTAAAATCGCTATTTCGCACGAATTTGAATCGAAATCGTGTGTTTCGCGTGATATTGACGTTAAATCGTTCGTTTCGCGTGGATATAAAGCTAATTCGAGTAATTCGCATGACCTTTGAAGCTAAATCGTTTGTTTAACATCGCTTTTTCGCACGAATTTGAGTCGAAATCGTGTATTCGCATGATATTGACGGTAAGTCGTTTGTTTCGGTGGATTTAAAGCTAAATGGAGTAATTCGCATGAATTTGAAGCCAAACTGTTGATTTCGCATGAATTTGAAGCTAAATTGTTCATTTCGCATGAATTTGAAGCTACAACGTTGTTTAAAATCGCTATTGCGCACGAATTTGAATCGAAATCGTTGTTTAAAATCCGCTATTTCGCACGAATTGAATCGAAATCATGTATTTCGCATGATATTGACGCTATAACGTTTGTTTTGCGTGAATAAGAAGCTATTCGTGTATTTCGCCTGAATTTGAAGCTAAATGTCATTTTGCATGAATTTGAAGCTAAATCGTTTGTTTGAAATCGCTTTTTCGCACGAATTTGAGTCGAAATCAGGTATTTCGCATGATATTGACGGTCAGTCGTTTGTTACGGTGGATTTAAAGCTAAATCGAGTAATTCGCATGAATTTGAAGCTATATTGTTCATTTCGCATGAATTTGAAGCTAAATTGTTCATTTCGCATGAATTTGAAGCTAAAACGTTTGATTAAAATCGCTATTGCGCACGAATTTGAATAGAAATCGTTTGTTTAAAATCGCTATTTCGTACGAGTTTGAATCGAAATCTTGTATTTCGCATGATATTGACGCTATAACGTTTGTTCGCGTGAATTAGAAACTAATTCGTGTATTTCGCCTGAATTGAAGCTAAATTGTTCATTTCTACCATGAATTTGAAGCTAATTCGTTTGTTAAAATCGCTATTTTCGCACGTATTTGAATCGAAATCGTGTGTTTCGCGTGATATGACGTTAAATCGTTCGTTTCGCGTGGATATAAAGCTAATTCGTGTATTTCGCATGAATTTGAAGCTAAATTGTTCATTTCGCATGAATTTGAAGCTAAATTGTTCATTTCGCATGAATTTGAAGCTAAATTGTTCATTTCGCATGAATTTGGAGCTATATCGTTTGTTTAAAATCGCTATTTCGCACGAATTTGAATCGAAATCTTGTATTTCGCATGATATTGACGCTATAACGTTTGTTTCGCGTGAATTAGAAGCTAATTCGTGTATTTCGCCTGAATTTGAAGCTAAATTGTTCATTTCCCATGAATTTGAAGCTAATTCGTTTGTTTAAAACCGCTATTTCGCACGAATTTGAATCGAAATCGTGTGTTTCGCGTGATATTGACGTTATATCGTTTGTTTCGCGTGGATATAAATCTAATTCGTGTATTTCGCATGAATTTGAAGCTAAATTGTTCATTTCGCATGAATTTGAAGCTAAATCGTTTGTGTCGCGTGAATTAGAAGCTAATTCATGTATTTCGCCTGAATTTGAAGCTAAATTGTTCATTTCGAATGAATTTGAAGATAAATCGTTTGTTTGAAATCGCTTTTTCGCACGAATTTGAGTCGAAATCGTGTATTTCGCATGATATTTACGGTAAGTCTTTCGTTTCGGTGGATTTAAAGCTAAATCGAGTAATTCGCATGAATTTGAAGCTAAATTGTTCATTTCGCATGAATTTGAAGCTAAAACGTTTGTTTAAAATCGCTATTGCGCACGAATTTGAATCGAAATCGTTTGTTTAAAATCGCTATTTCGCACGAATTTGAATCGAAATCTTGTATTTCGCATGATATTGACGCTATAACGTTTGTTTCGCGTGAATTAGAGGCTAATTCATGGATTTCGCCTGAATTTGAAGCTAAATTGTTCATTTCGCATGAATTTGAAGCTAAATCGTTTGTTTAAAATCGCTATTTCGCACGAATTTGAAGCGAAATCGTGTGATTCGAGTGATATTGACGTTAAATCGTTCGTTTGGCGTGGATATAAAGCTAATTCATGTTTTTCGCATGAATTTGAAGCTAAATTATTCATTTCCCATGAATATGAAGCTAATTCGTTTGTTTAAAATCGCTATTTCGCACGAATTTGAATTGTAATCGCGTGTTTCGCGTGATATTGACGTTAAATCGTTCGTTTCGCGAGGATATAAAGCTAATTCGTGCAATTCGAATGAATTTGAAGCTAAATTGTTAATTTCGCATGAATTTGAAGCTAAAACGTTTGTTTAAAATCGCTATTGCGCACGAATTTGAATCGAAATCGTTTGTTTAAAATCGCTATTTCGCACGAATTTGAATCGAAATCGTGTGTTTCACGTGATATTGACGTTAGATCGTTCGTTTCGCGTGGATATAAAGCTAATTCGTGTATTTCGCATGAATTTGAAGCTAAATTGTTCATTTTGCATGAATTTGAAGCTAAATCATTTGTTTGAAATCGCTTTTTCGCACGAATTTGAGTTGAAATCGTGTATTTCGCATGATATTGACGGTAAGTCGTTTGTTACGGGTGGATTTAAAGCTAAATCGAGTAATTCGCATGAATTTGAAGCTATATTGTTCATTTCGCATGAGTTTGAAGCTAAATTGTTCATTTCGCAAGAATTTGAAGCTAAAACGTTTGTTTAAAATCGCTATTGCGCACGAAATTGAATAGAAATCGTTTGTTTAAAATCGCTATTTCGCACGAGTTTGAATCGAAATCTTGTATTTCGCATGATATTGACGCTATAACGTTTGTTTCGCGTGAATTAGAAACTAATTCGTGTATTTCGCCTGAATTTGAAGCTAAATTGTTCATTTCCCATGAATTTGAAGCTAATTCGTTTGTTTAAAATCGCTATTTCGCACGAATTTGAATCGAAATCGTGTGTTTCGCGTGATATTGACGTTAAATCGTTCGTTTCGCGTGGATATAAAGCTAATTCGTGTATTTCGTATGAATTTGAAGCTAAATTGTTCATTTCGCATGAATTTGAAGCTAAATTGTTCATTTCGCATGAATTTGAAGCTAAATTGTTCATTTCGCATGAATTTGAAGCTATATCGTTTGTTTAAAATCGCTATTTCGCACGAATTTGAATCGAAATCTTGTATTTCGCATGATATTGACGCTATAACGATTGTTTCCCGTGAATTAGAAGCTAATTCGTGTATTTCGCATGAATTTGAAGCTAAATTGTTAATTTCGCATGAATTTGAAGCTAAAACGTTTGTTTAAAATCGCTATTGCGCACGAATTTGAATCGCAATCGTTTGTTTAAAATCACTATTTCGCACGGATTTGAATCGAAATCGTGTGTTTCACGTGATATTGACGTTAAATCGTTTGTCTCGCGAGAATTTGAAGCTAATTCGTGCAATTTGCATAAATTTGGTAGCTAAATTGTTCATTTCGCATGAATTTGAAGCTAAATTGTTCATTTCGCATGAATTTGAACCTAAATCGTTTGTTTGAAATCGCTTTTTCGCGCGAATTTGAATCGAAATCGTGTATTTCGCATGATATTGACGGTAAGTCGTTTGTTTCGGGCAGATTTAAAGCTAAATCGAGTAATTCGCATGTATTTGAAGCTAAATTGTTCATTTCGCATGAATTTGAAGCTAAATTGTTCATTTCGCATGAATTTGAAGCTAAATTGTTCATTTCGCATGAATTTGAAGCTAAATTGTTCATTTCGCATGAATTTGAAGCTAAATTGTTCATTTCGCATGAATTTGAAGCTAAAACGTTTGTTTAAAATCGCTATTGCGCACGAATTTGAATCGAAGTCGTTTGTTTAAAATCGCTATTTCGCACGAATTTGAATCGAAATCGTGTGTTTCACGTGATATTGACGTTAAATCGTTTGTCTCGCGAGAATTTGAAGCTAATTCGTGCAATTTGCATAAATTTGGTAGCTAAATTGTTCATTTCGCATGAATTTGAAGCTAAATTGTTCATTTCGCATGAATTTGAACCTAAATCGTTTGTTTGAAATCGCTTTTTCGCGCGAATTTGAATCGAAATCGTGTATTTCGCATGATATTGACGGTAAGTCGTTTGTTTCGGGCGGATTTAAAGCTAAATCGAGTAATTCGCATGTATTTGAAGCTAAATTGTTCATTTCGCATGAATTTGAAGCTAATTCGTTTGTTTAAAATCGCTATTTCGCACGTATTTGAATCGAAATCGTGTGTTTCGCGTGATATTGACGTTAAATCGTTCGTTTCGCGTGGATATAAAGCTAATTCGTGTATTTCGCATGAATTTGAAGCTAAATTGTTCATTTCGCATGAATTTGAAGCTAAATTGTTCATTTCGCATGAATTTGAAGCTAAATTGTTCATTTCGCATGAATTTGGAGCTATATCGTTTGTTTAAAATCGCTATTTCGCACGAATTTGAATCGAAATCTTGTATTTCGCATGATATTGACGCTATAACGTTTGTTTCGCGTGAATTAGAAGCTAATTCGTGTATTTCGCCTGAATTTGAAGCTAAATTGTTCATTTCCCATGAATTTGAAGCTAATTCGTTTGTTTAAAACCGCTATTTCGCACGAATTTGAATCGAAATCGTGTGTTTCGCGTGATATTGACGTTATATCGTTTGTTTCGCGTGGATATAAATCTAATTCGTGTATTTCGCATGAATTTGAAGCTAAATTGTTCATTTCGCATGAATTTGAAGCTAAATCGTTTGTGTCGCGTGAATTAGAAGCTAATTCATGTATTTCGCCTGAATTTGAAGCTAAATTGTTCATTTCGAATGAATTTGAAGATAAATCGTTTGTTTGAAATCGCTTTTTCGCACGAATTTGAGTCGAAATCGTGTATTTCGCATGATATTTACGGTAAGTCTTTCGTTTCGGTGGATTTAAAGCTAAATCGAGTAATTCGCATGAATTTGAAGCTAAATTGTTCATTTCGCATGAATTTGAAGCTAAAACGTTTGTTTAAAATCGCTATTGCGCACGAATTTGAATCGAAATCGTTTGTTTAAAATCGCTATTTCGCACGAATTTGAATCGAAATCTTGTATTTCGCATGATATTGACGCTATAACGTTTGTTTCGCGTGAATTAGAGGCTAATTCATGGATTTCGCCTGAATTTGAAGCTAAATTGTTCATTTCGCATGAATTTGAAGCTAAATCGTTTGTTTAAAATCGCTATTTCGCACGAATTTGAAGCGAAATCGTGTGATTCGAGTGATATTGACGTTAAATCGTTCGTTTGGCGTGGATATAAAGCTAATTCATGTTTTTCGCATGAATTTGAAGCTAAATTATTCATTTCCCATGAATATGAAGCTAATTCGTTTGTTTAAAATCGCTATTTCGCACGAATTTGAATTGTAATCGCGTGTTTCGCGTGATATTGACGTTAAATCGTTCGTTTCGCGAGGATATAAAGCTAATTCGTGCAATTCGAATGAATTTGAAGCTAAATTGTTAATTTCGCATGAATTTGAAGCTAAAACGTTTGTTTAAAATCGCTATTGCGCACGAATTTGAATCGAAATCGTTTGTTTAAAATCGCTATTTCGCACGAATTTGAATCGAAATCGTGTGTTTCACGTGATATTGACGTTAGATCGTTCGTTTCGCGTGGATATAAAGCTAATTCGTGTATTTCGCATGAATTTGAAGCTAAATTGTTCATTTTGCATGAATTTGAAGCTAAATCATTTGTTTGAAATCGCTTTTTCGCACGAATTTGAGTTGAAATCGTGTATTTCGCATGATATTGACGGTAAGTCGTTTGTTACGGGTGGATTTAAAGCTAAATCGAGTAATTCGCATGAATTTGAAGCTATATTGTTCATTTCGCATGAGTTTGAAGCTAAATTGTTCATTTCGCAAGAATTTGAAGCTAAAACGTTTGTTTAAAATCGCTATTGCGCACGAAATTGAATAGAAATCGTTTGTTTAAAATCGCTATTTCGCACGAGTTTGAATCGAAATCTTGTATTTCGCATGATATTGACGCTATAACGTTTGTTTCGCGTGAATTAGAAACTAATTCGTGTATTTCGCCTGAATTTGAAGCTAAATTGTTCATTTCCCATGAATTTGAAGCTAATTCGTTTGTTTAAAATCGCTATTTCGCACGAATTTGAATCGAAATCGTGTGTTTCGCGTGATATTGACGTTAAATCGTTCGTTTCGCGTGGATATAAAGCTAATTCGTGTATTTCGTATGAATTTGAAGCTAAATTGTTCATTTCGCATGAATTTGAAGCTAAATTGTTCATTTCGCATGAATTTGAAGCTAAATTGTTCATTTCGCATGAATTTGAAGCTATATCGTTTGTTTAAAATCGCTATTTCGCACGAATTTGAATCGAAATCTTGTATTTCGCATGATATTGACGCTATAACGATTGTTTCCCGTGAATTAGAAGCTAATTCGTGTATTTCGCATGAATTTGAAGCTAAATTGTTAATTTCGCATGAATTTGAAGCTAAAACGTTTGTTTAAAATCGCTATTGCGCACGAATTTGAATCGCAATCGTTTGTTTAAAATCACTATTTCGCACGGATTTGAATCGAAATCGTGTGTTTCACGTGATATTGACGTTAAATCGTTTGTCTCGCGAGAATTTGAAGCTAATTCGTGCAATTTGCATAAATTTGGTAGCTAAATTGTTCATTTCGCATGAATTTGAAGCTAAATTGTTCATTTCGCATGAATTTGAACCTAAATCGTTTGTTTGAAATCGCTTTTTCGCGCGAATTTGAATCGAAATCGTGTATTTCGCATGATATTGACGGTAAGTCGTTTGTTTCGGGCAGATTTAAAGCTAAATCGAGTAATTCGCATGTATTTGAAGCTAAATTGTTCATTTCGCATGAATTTGAAGCTAAATTGTTCATTTCGCATGAATTTGAAGCTAAATTGTTCATTTCGCATGAATTTGAAGCTAAATTGTTCATTTCGCATGAATTTGAAGCTAAATTGTTCATTTCGCATGAATTTGAAGCTAAAACGTTTGTTTAAAATCGCTATTGCGCACGAATTTGAATCGAAGTCGTTTGTTTAAAATCGCTATTTCGCACGAATTTGAATCGAAATCGTGTGTTTCACGTGATATTGACGTTAAATCGTTTGTCTCGCGAGAATTTGAAGCTAATTCGTGCAATTTGCATAAATTTGGTAGCTAAATTGTTCATTTCGCATGAATTTGAAGCTAAATTGTTCATTTCGCATGAATTTGAACCTAAATCGTTTGTTTGAAATCGCTTTTTCGCGCGAATTTGAATCGAAATCGTGTATTTCGCATGATATTGACGGTAAGTCGTTTGTTTCGGGCGGATTTAAAGCTAAATCGAGTAATTCGCATGTATTTGAAGCTAAATTGTTCATTTCGCATGAATTTGAAGCTAAATTGTTCATTTCGCATGAATTTGAAGCTAAACTGTTCATTTCGCATGAATTTGAAGCTAAATTGTCCATTTCGCATGAATTTGAAGCTAAATTGTTCATTTCGCATGAATTTGAAGCTAAATTGTTCATTTCGCATGAATTTGAAGCTAAATTGTTCATTTCCCATGAATTTGAAGCTAATTCGTTTGTTTAAAATCGCTATTTCGCACGAATTTGAATCGAAGTCGTTTGTTTAAAATCGCTATTTCGCACGAATTTGAATCGAAATCGTGTGTTTCACGTGATGTTGACGTTAAATCGTTCGTTTCGCGTGGATATAAAGCTAATTCGTGTATTTCGCATGAATTTGAAGCTAATTTGTTCATTTCGCATGAATTTGAAGCTAAATTGTTCATTTCGCATGAATTTGAAGCTAAATTGTTCATTTCGCATGAATTTGAAGCTATATCGTTTGTTTAAAATCGCTATTTCGCACGAATTTGAAGCGAAATCGTGTGTTTCACGTGATATTGACGTTAAATCGTTCGTTTCGCGTATATATAAAGCTAATTCGACTAATTCGCATGAATTTGAAGCTAAATCGTTTGTTTAAAATCGCTTTTTCGCACGAATTTGAGTCGAAATCGTGCATTTCGCATGACTTTGACGGTAAGTCGTTTGTTTCGGGTGGATTTCAAGCTAAATCGAGTAATTCGCATGAATTTGAAGCTAAATTGTTCATTTCGCTTGAATTTGAAGCTAAATTGTTCATTTCGCATGAATTTGAAGCTAAATTGTTCATTTCGCATGAATTTGAAGCTAAATTGTTCATTTCGCACGAATTTGAAGCGTAATCGTGTGTTTCGCGTGATATTGACGTTAAATCGTTTGTCTCGCGAGAATTTGAAGCTAATTCGTGCAATTTGCATAAATTTGGTAGCTAAATTGTTCATTTCGCATGAATTTGAATCTAAATTGTTCATTTCGCATGAATTTGAACCTAAATCGTTTGTTTGAAATCGCTTCTTCGCGCGAATTTGAGTCGAAATCGTGTATTTCGCATGATATTGACGGTAAGTCGTTTGTTTCGGGCGGATTTAAAGCTAAATCGAGTAATTCGCATGAATTTGAAGCTTAATTGTTCATTTCGCATGAATTTGAAGCTAAATTGTTCATTTCGCATGAATTTGAAGCTAAATTGTTCATTTCGCATGAATTTGAAGCTAAATTGTTCATTTCGCATGAATTTGAAGCTAAAACGTTTGTTTAAAATTGCTATTGTAACGACTGTCGTCGTGTTGCGTTAGCTTTAAGCTAGGATACATACATACATTATATGCATCATATACCTCATTCTATACTATGTTCTATACCCCGTCCTATACTCCATCATATACTACATTCCATACCTTATTCCACACTACACTCCATTCCCCACCCTATGCTTCATTCTATAATATATAACACATTTTATACTCCATATTATGTCTGCGCTAATTACATACTACGTTTTGTGCTAGTTCATAAGTACACAATTGTAACACATACAACATCCTATTTCTTAAGCACACATATACACAACACATATACAAGCATTGTGTACCACACGCACACACACACACGATAACATAAGCCAACATTATAAGCAAATAACTATAAGTTAAATATTCAAATACCAATAACAAACTAATGCATACGCCTATGTATAATGTAGAATAAGTTAGTAGCGCGCCAATGTTGCAATCCGTTCACACCGCGAAAACTGCAAGGTCAGCAAATACCATCACGCTCGCAGATAGTCGCGCTCCATGGGATCCTGCAGACGGCAGCAAATCTCACGGTGCACCAGGAGTAAGAGAGAACGCACGTGATGCATCCGCTCGCACTGAGAACTGCAAGCTCAGCGCATTCCATCACGCTCGCAGTCAACCGTGCTCCACGGGAAACTGCAAGCACCAGCAGATCTCACAACGCCCAGAGAGAGAGACAGACTATCGTCAGCAGATGCGCTCTCCCTCGCACCAACGTCGCCCCTCCACCGGCCGGACTCGACGCGCCAAGGAAACGCGGACGGCTCTACACTTCAGTTCCAGACTCCGAGGAGAAACGACGTCTCCTATGAGAGTCCCGCGCATTAATAACTTCAACTTCTCGCGTGATACGCCTTGCTATTTCCAAATCGTATTCTTAGTCTAAATACCATATCGTTAATTGTAGACTCTAAGTGTTTAGTGTAACCAATTTATAAATAGAATATATTATTAATTTTACCTAATTGCACCGTGAACGTTATTGTGTATTACCGAAACCCAACGTCCTCATCCGCGTCGGGAGTTCATACTGTTAAAGTTCCCACAAATAAATATATGTTCCGAACGTGCTTCGCTAACGTACCACAAGGCTTCAGAAGCAGCTCTTTCCAGGCGACTCGGCGGAACTAGCCAACCTCCTGCAACTCCCTCATCACACCTGGACACAATATCAAATCAAGTGCATCATTCAACACCGATGAGTAATAGCTATAAGTAAATTTGTTAGATTTTGTGCATTCTGTTCGTCGGGCCTCGTTCAGATTCGGACGTACGTACCGTTTGGGACGGAAAGATCGCGATAAAAAAAAAGGGGAAGCCTGGGACGTGACAAATTTGGCGCAGTCGGTAGGACACGCATCCCAGCTGTCCGTAAATATTTGCCCTGAACCGAGTGACGATATTGTTAGCAAGTGATCACCGCGAATTAGGACAGTCCCAACGTGATCCCCGCGAATATAGAAACTGTGCACGAAACTAAAATAACATCTACTGACTCGTTTTGTAAAATCACGTTAAAATGGATACACGATCAAAAAAACGTGGAGATTCTCCCGCGCCCACCGAGGCCGAACTATTAAAATTCCAGGCAGAGTTAGCGGAAAAGGAAGCGTACCTCAACGAGCAGGCAAGATTTTTAGCAGACTCGCGTAGGAATTTCGAGGATGCTGCGGAGCAGCAACGACTAGATTTACAAAATATTCAGCGTGAACTCCGCGAGATCCGCGAAGCTAGTTTCGCGTCATCGCAACGCGCACCCCTCTCACCCGAAACAACTTCCCGTGTCGAACGCATGTCGACGGAACCATTGAGCTTCACGGTCAAGGAAGCTCTCGAATTTATACCCGCCTTCGACGGCACTAATATTCCGGTAATACAATTTAGTCGAGCCTGCAAGAGAGCTAGGGATATCGTACCGCCCTATGCGGAACGAACTTTGACAAAATTAATTTGCAATAAACTAAGATATCGCGCATATTCGGCTTTAGAGGACGAAAATTGTTGCACAATAATCGAGCTGTGCAACCGCCTCAAAGAAGTTTTTGGTCCACATCGGTCGGTAGACCAATACCGCGGCGATGTCGCAAGCATATTGCAAGGTCAAAACGAGCATATCTTGGATTATATTAGCAGAACAAAAGACCTCCGCGCCGCAATTTTAGACTGCGATGATAGTCATCGCAACATCGAGAACGTAGACGAATTAACAATAGACAGTTTTATTAGAGGGCTCATTCCCGCCTTGCGGCCAGAGGTTAGCCCGCACAGGAACGAACCACTGAACCTAGTTTTTAAAAGGGCCACCACGGCATATAAACAATACGAATTCGACAAGACGCGCTTTAAGGAAGCGCCGCGCAATTTCTCTAGCACAGTCTCCCCGCGAAATAATTACACTTACGTGAGAGACCGCGGACCAGCGACCGACACCGCTCCACGAATTGACTACAATCGCCAATCTTATAACCCCAATCGTTTTAATGCACCATATAACCCGTCACCGCGTAACATTCGACAAAACGAAACGACGTATAGTGACCGCGCTCGTATCCAACCAAAGGAAGACCCCCGTACAGAGCGTAAAGCCTCAGAACGTAACCCGACCGAGGCACCCAAATTCTGTAGGTATTGTAAGAACGAGGGACACGATATCCACGAATGCAGAAAACGTGAATATAATAATAGACTAAGAGATCAGGGAAACGCGCAAAGCCTCCCGTCCACCTCGCCGCCGCGACGGGAGGCCCCGGCGTCGTCAACCGTAAAGACAATAATAGAAGAGAACGAACAGAACGACGGTTCGTCTCCGCAGTAAATCTGTCGGCAGATTCCCCGATTCCGCGAGTCCGGACAGTCGCCCCGCAGTTCAAAAATCGCAGCGAACTTTTAGTAGATACAGGTTCGGAAATAAATTTAATAAAAGTATCGAGTCTTAAACCCGGTGTACTAGTAAACAGACAGGGCATCATCCTGATTCAGGGGATCACTAGCGGCAGCGTTGCTACCTTAGGGAGCACGAACATAGAGATCGTAGGAAAAAATGTCGAGTTCCAGGTTCTTCCTGCGGATTTCCCACTGAATGTGGACGGTATCCTGGGCTCCCCTTTCTTCGGTACCGGGGCCGAAATTTCTTACAAAAAGGGCTGCGTCGTATTCAACGACGTAAGCATTCCATTCGCGCGTAACACCGAAAAGGAAACGCACAAAATCGAGGCACGTACGAGCGCGTGCATCAAAGTCAGGGTCAGCGGACCTCCAGTCGGTTATATCCGACGTATGAGGGTAGAACCGAACGTATTCTTGGGTGACTGCGTGGTCACCAACACTAACGGAGAGGCATACCTGCGGTGCGTAAACGCATCGACCGACGTGGCGTCCTTCTGCCTGCCAACGCTGGAGGTGGAAGAGATCGAGGGAAACCTTTCATACAGCAAACCCAGTTCCGTTTTACCAATCTCAAATTCAGATCCTGCGGTTCGCATTAATGAGCTATGTGAATCGATTCGCATGGATCATCTTAATCAGGAGGAGATTAATCACGTAAAATCACTAATCCAAGAAAACCACGATCTCTTCCATCTCGCTGGCGATCGTTTGGGGAAAACAGACGCGGTCACGCACAAAATCCCCACCACGGATAACGTCCCAGTACATACGAAACAATATCGCTATCCGCCGATCCACAAAGAGGAAATCGATAAACAAATGCGCGAGCTTTTACAGAACGACATCGTCGTCCCTTCGAATTCTCCATACAATTCCCCTTTGTGGATCGTGCCTAAAAAGCCGGACGAAAACGGCAACAAGAAATGGCGCATGGTTATCGACTATCGCGCGCTTAATGAAAAATCGATATCAGACGCGTATCCGCTACCCAGCATAAATGAAATCCTTGACCAGCTTGGTAGTTCGAAGTACTTCAGTGTCTTCGATTTGGCAAGCGGGTTTCACCAAATTGGCATGGAGAAGGACGACGCGGCCAAAACCGCGTTCTCAACCCCGTTCGGTCACTACGAGTACAGTAGGATGCCGTTCGGGTTGAAAAACGCACCAGCTACATTTCAACGCCTAATGGACAATATCTTGAGTGGCCTGCAGGGAAATGAATAGGTTCGTGTATTTAGACGACATTGTTATATATGCCAGGACAATAGAGGAACACGCTGCCAAGTTCCGGAAACTCGCGCTCAGATTGCGCAGCGCAAACTTGAAACTCCAACCGTCGAAATGCGGATTTTTGTTTCGAGAAGTGGCATACCTTGGCCATCTGATCAGCGAACACGGCGTTAGACCATGTCCAAATAAAATACGCGCAGTGCGTGATTATCCGCGGCCCAAGAACGCTAAAAATGTCAGAGAATTTCTGGGACTTGCGGGTTATTATCGTAGGTTCATAGATAAATTCGCGCAAATATCAAAACCCCTCACGAAGCTCTTAACGAAAGACGCAAAGTTTTTGTGGCAAGCCGAACAGGAGCAAGCCTTCGCCACCCTCCGTGAAAAATTGTGCCAGGAACCGGTCCTACAATATCCAGATTTCACGAAACCGTTCCACGTAACTTGTGATGCATCAGGGTACGCCATAGGGGCCGTGCTCAGCCAGGGCGAAATAGGCAAAGACAAACCCATCGCGTACGCCTCAAGAAATTTACACGGGCCGGAACTCAATTACGCGACCATAGAAAAGGAATGTCTGGCCATAATTTTTGGGGTACACTACTTTAGACCATACATTTACGGTCGGCAATTTGACCTCGTTACCGACCATAGACCGTTGGTTTGGATGAACTCCGTAAAGGATCCGACGTCGCGCCTCCTCCGTTGGCGATTGAAATTGGCCGAATTCGAATACAAGGTAATCTATAAACCGGGTAAGGCCAACGGAAACGCGGATGCTCTCTCTAGAAATCCAGTGGTGCTTCCATGTCTGGACTCCTCTAATGAGGAGATATTTGATGCCAACCGAAAAATTCCGCCGCCATCCGTAAACTTACCGGGCCCTTCTACCCCTAACAGTGAAAATCTAGATTCCTTCAATAAGGAAAACACAAGCCCGCCATCTCCACCCCAACTTTTCACGCCAGATTCCGGGTCATCTTCTATCCCCCACTCCCCTCTTCCCATGCGAGAAACATCACCACCAAGCACGCAAGAATCATCCAGTTCGGACGAAGCAATGATAGAAAACAATAACCCCCCGGCACGCCTCCATAATAAAACCATTATATACACCCGGGATAGATTAATTATGCGTAACGACAACCTCGTTTGTTTCGTTTCCCAAGATGGACAACCTGCAGAAACGGGTGCTCTGGATCTTTTCAGACAAGATAAATTAACAATAGATCGCCTGACCTTACATAGAGCCAAAGTTAGTAGTATCGGTCAACATAAATTAATACAGCTCCCAGTCAAGGAAACCGCTCTGCATCAAGCTACGATCGATGACATACGAGAATGCCTTAGATCCCTCTATAATGTCGTTACGGAACTTCAACTATCCTCGATTTCAATCTCAAGAACGTACATAGATCACGTCTCCTGGCACACAATTCGAGACGTATTAATCGAAATTTTTACTGACACTAATCTCCAAATATTCTACTGCACAAACGAAACCCAACTCCCGGCAGAAGACCGCAGAATGTCGATTGTATCAGAAAACCATGTATCGGCTTTCGCGGGACATAAGGGCATTTCCAAAACGTATAAGAGGATACGCGAAAAATACTATTGGCCCACCTTAAAGGCAGACGTTACTAAGTTTATAAACAGTTGTCCGGATTGTCAAATCAATAAATTAACAAGGGTAAAAACGCGACTGCCAATGACCTTAACAGACACACCAGGACGGGCGTTCGACAAGGTTTCAATGGACGTGGTCGGTCCCCTACCAACCACCCCTGAAGGATACGAGTACATTTTAACAATGCAGGACCTCTTAACGAAGTATTCGCTCGCTACACCCCTTCGAACCGTCGGTGCAATCGAAACAGCAGACGCGTTAGTAGAAAACCTTATTTGTAGGTTTGGCATACCAAAAGCGATGCTTACCGATCAAGGGTCTAACTTCACTAGCTCGCTCCTAAAGGCAGTTGCCAAACGTTTTAAAATTTCGCAAGTACAAACGACAGCTTTTCACCCTCAGAGCAATGGCTCCATTGAACGTTCCCACATGGTGCTCACAGAATATTTGAAACAATTCACGAAAAAGAACGACTGGCATAAATGGTTAAACCTTGCTATGTTCAGTTATAATACAAGTACCCATGAGGGAACAAATTTTACACCACACGAACTGGTATTCGGTAGTTTGGCCCGAGTTCCTTCATCTAACCAAGAGAATTTAGACATCGGAAACGAAACCTACGATAGCTACTACCGCGAGATCCAAAGAAAAATCTCATTAACACAAGAAAGGGCTCGCGAAAACCTAATCATGGCTAAAGGTAGATCAAAACGATACTATGATAAGAAATTAAATCTAGCAAAATTCGCTTCAGGGGACAAGGTGTTCCTCCTCAAGGAACCCCGGAAGGGCAAATTTGACCAGCAGTACACCGGGCCATATGAAATCTTACAGACCATAGGGGAAACGAATGCAAAAATCAAAATAGGAAATCGAATTAAAATCGTTCATATGAATAAGTTAAAGCGAGCGAGAACAATACAGAAAATCCGAACGACAGTCGTAGCGCCCCCACGAGAAGAAACCGCCCCCACGAACCCCTCCCCAGAACGAGAAGAAGACCAACCAACAACCACGAGCCCTCCCACTGCCCTTACCACGCCCCCCACCTCAACAGCCAACACCTATATAACAGTACAGGAGCTCCAAGATCATCAGTCACACCCCGACATCGACACCAACAGCAACATGAACCTCAAACCGTTCCTAGTACTTACACTCTTGCGTTCAACATCAGCTCTTATCGGATACGATTGTAACAGTCCAACGTTGAATGTTACTACTTTCTCAATAATGGACAAACCCGAATGCGAACACGAGATCAGCAAAACAATCTCGCAAACCTCAAACGTGCAACTTCTCCAATTAATAGACTTCGAAGAAACCACAGTCCGTCAGTGCAGAGTTGAAATCGATCGTACGATTTATTACTGTGGCATGCATTCACATATATCTGTTGTAAATAATGGAAGACAACAGTACATCCTGAGTACGCCGCGAGATATTTGTAACACACTTCACGAATCCGGCTACCTGTTCTTACCACCGTCTGTGCAAATCACCGGTATATTGGGAAACAGTTCAACATCACGCAGCGTTACTCTAGCAGGACAAATACAACAGGATGGTGCTTGCAAGGGAACAACGTACAGCGACCCCTACGGAACATGGGACGGCGTCGTAGTACAAGCAGTAATCAAGATCACTTTGAAAAATTTCCATGCCCCAATTAAACTATCATCGAACGAAATCATTTTACCCTCGGGTCAGCGGTGTTCCCTGGATACGGATCATTGTATGGACTCCGAGGAAGGATTCTCGTACTGGACAAGCATTCCCATCGACCAGCATTGCCATTTTAATAAATATGAGGTGCTCTACGAAGGAAAAGCGATTAAAACCTCCACGACCAACAACAATTTAACAGCCCTCTTCACGGTGGCAAACGAAGAAACGGCTTTTGCCCTGACCACAACAGGAAGAACATCCGTATGTGGATACACACTGTTGAGAACGGAACATCCGAAATTACTCATATTGGAAATAACGCACGAGGGAAAATTCAAGAACGCCGGAGCCAGGAAAGTCGACAACCTGGACATATTCACTTACGTGAACGCCAAGTTCATATACATAGAAAAGCACATAAGTTCCCAAGTTATCGCCCTGTACAACGATATAATGCGCCAAAAATGCGACATCGAGCAGCAAGTCCAAAGAAACGCAGTCATGATGATGCATTCCGCACCAGCAGAAGTGGCTACTGCAATTACAAAAGAACCAGGTCATATGGCATTGCAGTCAGGAGAAGTAATACACGTCGTCAAATGTGTACCAGTACTCTGCACAATCAGGAAGGTGCAAGAGTGCTACGATGAGCTGCCGGTGACCTATAAGAACGAGTCATTCTTCCTCACGCCGAGGACGCGTATTCTAGTTAAAACAGGGACCAGGAAGGAATGTAGCGAACTAATCCCCACCTGCTATAAGCTTCACGGAACCTGGTATCAAATGCTGCCGAAACCCATGGAAAGTGTACCACCTCCGCCACTCCAAAGTATTAGCAGATCCACCTGGAAGTACATGAACCCAGCCAATCTAGCGAACGGAGGAATATATTCCAAGGAGGACATCCGGAGATTAAGCGAGCACATCCTCTTCCCGATAGAAAAGATCTCCGTAATCAACTCACTGGCACAAGGAGCATCGGGCCGCCAATACGCAACAGATTCAGTGCAAATATCAAACCTGTTCGACGAACAATCACTCAAACGGATCGCCGAATCAACGGTAGAAAGACTGTGGTCCGGGTTCACAACGTTCGGTTCAGTGAGTGCGGGAATAATTGGACTCTATGTGTTAATAAAAGTGCTAAAAACTATAATAAACACAGTAATGAATGGCATAGCCCTCCATAGACTTTACGGATGGAGCATCCACATAATAGGAGCCATATGGAGTTCTTTAACTAGATTCTTTATATTCCTAAAACAAAACAATCTGAACAATGTGCGCGACAGGGAGAACCCTGGACCCGAAATATCCCAAGAAGACACAGACAACAACAGCCACGGCCCACCCTCACCCCAGCCCCGTGGTGCAGAATGCCTAAAACTCAAACCCTTGTACCGTCGCCCGAACCAGGAAATTCCACTCCGTGAAATTTCCTCCCTAAGGGGGGAGGTGTAACGACTGTCGTCGTGTTGCGTTAGCTTTAAGCTAGGATACATACATACATTATATGCATCATATACCTCATTCTATACTATGTTCTATACCCCGTCCTATACTCCATCATATACTACATTCCATACCTTATTCCACACTACACTCCATTCCCCACCCTATGCTTCATTCTATAATATATAACACATTCTATACTCCATATTATGTCTGCGCTAATTACATACTACGTTTTGTGCTAGTTCATAAGTACACAATTGTAACACATACAACATCCTATTTCTTAAGCACACATATACACAACACATATACAAGCATTGTGTACCACACGCACACACACACACGATAACATAAGCCAACATTATAAGCAAATAACTATAAGTTAAATATTCAAATACCAATAACAAACTAATGCATACGCCTATGTATAATGTAGAATAAGTTAGTAGCGCGCCAATGTTGCAATCCGTTCACACCGCGAAAACTGCAAGGTCAGCAAATACCATCACGCTCGCAGATAGTCGCGCTCCATGGGATCCTGCAGACGGCAGCAAATCTCACGGTGCACCAGGAGTAAGAGAGAACGCACGTGATGCATCCGCTCGCACTGAGAACTGCAAGCTCAGCGCATTCCATCACGCTCGCAGTCAACCGTGCTCCACGGGAAACTGCAAGCACCAGCAGATCTCACAACGCCCAGAGAGAGAGACAGACTATCGTCAGCAGATGCGCTCTCCCTCGCACCAACGTCGCCCCTCCACCGGCCGGACTCGACGCGCCAAGGAAACGCGGACGGCTCTACACTTCAGTTCCAGACTCCGAGGAGAAACGACGTCTCCTATGAGAGTCCCGCGCATTAATAACTTCAACTTCTCGCGTGATACGCCTTGCTATTTCCAAATCGTATTCTTAGTCTAAATACCATATCGTTAATTGTAGATTCTAAGTGTTTAGTGTAACCAATTTATAAATAGAATATATTATTATTATTTTTACCTAATTGCACCGTGAACGTTATTGTGTATTACCGAAACCCAACGTCCTCATCCGCGTCGGGAGTTCATACTGTTAAAGTTCCAACAAATAAATATATGTTCCGAACGTGCTTCGCTAACGTACCACAAGGCTTCAGAAGCAGCTCTTTCCAGGCGACTCGGCGGAACTAGCCAACCTCCTGCAACTCCCTCATCACACCTGGACACAATATCAAATCAAGTGCATCATTCAACACCGATGAGTAATAGCTATAAGTAAATTTGTTAGATTTTGTGCATTCTGTTCGTCGGGCCTCGTTCAGATTCGGACGTACGTACCGTTTGGGACGGAAAGATCGCGATTAAAAAAGGAAAGGGGAAGCCCAGCCCGGGACGTGACAATTCGTATGTTTAAAATCGCTATTTCGCACGAATTTGAATCGAAATCGTGTGTTTCGCGTGATATTGACGTTAAATCGTTCGTTTCGCGTGGATATAAAGATAATTCGTGTATTTCGCATGAATTTGAAGCTATATTGTTCATTTCGCATGAATTTGAAGCTAAATCGTTTGTTTAAAATCGCTATTTCGCACGAATTTTAAGCGAAATCGTGTGTTTCGCGTGATATTGACGTTAAATCGTTTGTTACGCGTGGACATAAAGCTAATTCGTGTTTTTCGCATGAATTTGAAGCTAAATTGTTCATTTCCCATGAATTTGAAACTAATTCGTTTGTTTAAAATCGCTATTTCGCACGAATTTGAATCGAAACCGTGTGTTTCGCGTGATATTGACGTTAAATCGTTCGTTTCGCGAGGATATAAAGCTAATTCGTGCAATTCGAATGAATTTGAAGCTAAATTGTTCATTTCGCATGAATTGGAAGCTAAATTGTTCATTTCGCATGAATTTGAAGCAAAATCGTTTGTTTGAAATCGCTTTTTCGCACGAATTTGAGTCGAAATCGTGTATTTGGCATGATATTGACGGTAAGTCGTTTGTTTCGGGTGGATTTAAAGCTAAATCGAGTAATTCGCATGAATTTGAAGCTAAATTGTTCATTTCGCATGAATTTGAAGCTAGATCGTTCATTTCGCATGAATTTGAAGCTAAATTGTTCATTTCGCATGAATTTGAAGCTAAAACGTTTGTTTAAAATCGCTATTGCGCACGAATTTGAATCGAAATCGTGTGTTTCGCGTGATATTGACCTTAAATCGTTCGTTTCGCGTGGATATAAAGATAATTCGTGTATTTCGCATGAATTTGAAGCTATATTGTCCATTTCGCATGAATTTGAAGCTAAATCGTTTGTTTAAAATCGCTATTTCGCACGAATTTTAAGCGAAATCGTGTGTTTCGCGTGATATTGACGTTAAATCGTTTGTTACGCGTGGACATAAAGCTAATTCGTGTTTTTCGCATGAATTTGAAGCTAAATTGTTCATTTCCCATGAATTTGAAACTAATTCGTTTGTTTAAAATCGCTATTTCGCACGAATTTGAATCGAAATCGTGTGTTTCGCGTGATATTGACGTTAAATCGTTCGTTTCGCGAGGATATAAAGCTAATTCGTGCAATTCGCACGAATTTGAAGCTAAATTGTTCATTTCGCATTAATTAGAAGCTAAATTGTTCATTTCGCATGAATTTGAAGCTAAATTGTTCATTTCGCATGAATTTGAAGCTATATCGTTTGTTTAAAATCGCTATTTCGCACGAATTTGAATCGAAATCGTGTGTTTCACGTTATTTTGACGTTAAATCGTTCGTTTCGCGTGGATATAAAGCGAATTCGAGTAATTCTCATGAATTTGAAGCTAAATCGTTTGTTTAAAATCGCTTTTTCGCACGAATTTGAGTAGAAATCGTGTATTTCGCATGATATTGACGTTAAATCGTTCGTTTCGCGTGGATATAAATCTAAATCGAGTAATTCGCATGAATTTGAAGGTAAATTGTTCATTTCGCATGAATTTGAAGCTAAATTGTTCATTTCGCATGAATTGGAAGCTAAATTGTTAATTTCGCATGAATTTGAAGCTAAAACGTTTGTTTAAAATCGCTATTGTGCACGAATTTGAATCGAAATCGTTTGTTTAAAATCGCTATTTCGCACGAATTTGAATCGAAATCTTGTATTTCGCATGATATTGACGTTATAACGTTTGTTTCGCGTGGATATAAAGATAATTCGTGTATTTCGCATGAATTTGAAGCTAAATTGTTCATTTCGCATGAATTGGAAGCTAAATTGTTAATTTCGCATGAATTTGAAGCTAAAACGTTTGTTTAAAATCGCTATTGTGCACGAATTTGAATCGAAATCGTTTGTTTAAAATCGCTATTTCGCACGAATTTGAATCGAAATCTTGTATTTCGCATGATATTGACGTTAAATCGTTCGTTTCGCGTGGATATAAAGCTAAATCGAGTAATTCGCATGTATTTGATGCTAAATTGTTCATTTCGCATGAATTTGAAGCTAAATTGTTCATTTCCCATGAATTTGAAGCTAATTCGTTTGTTTAAAATCGCTATTTCGCACGAATTTGAATCGAAATCGTGTGTTTCGCGTGATATTGACGTTAAATCGTTTGTTACGCGTGGATTTAAAGCTAATTCGTGTCTTTCGCATGAATTTGAAGCTAAATTGTTCATTTCCCATGAATTTGAAACTAATTCGTTTGTTTAAAATCGCTATTTCGCACGAATTTGAATCGAAATAGTGTGTTTCGCGTGATATTGACGTTAAATCGTTCGTTTCGCGAGGATATAAAGCTAATTCGTGCAATTCGAATGAATTTGAAGCTAAATTGTTCATTTCGCATGAATTGGAAGCAAAATCGTTTGTTTAAAATCGCTATTTCGCAAGAATTTGAAGCGAAATCGTGTGTTTCACGTGATATTGACGTTAAATCGTTCGTTTCGCGTGGATATAAAGCTAATTCGTGTATTTCGCATGAATTTGAAGCTAAATTGTTCATTTCGCATGAATTTGAAGGTAAATTGTTCATTTCGCATGAATTTGAAGCTAAATTGTTAATTTCGCATGAATTTGAAGCTAAAACGTTTGTTTAAAATCGCTATTGAGCACGAATTTGAATCGAAATCGTTTGTTTAAAATCGCTATTTCGCACGAATTTGAAGCAAAATTGTGTGTTTCGCGTGATATTGACGTTAAATCGTTCGTTTCGCTTGGATTTAAGGCTAATTCGTGTATTTCGCATGAATTTGAAGCTAAATTGTTCATTTCGCATGAATTTGAAGCTAAAACGTTTGTTTAAAATCGCTATTGCGCACGAATTTGAATCGAAATCGTTTGTTTAAAATCGCTATTTCGCACGAATTTGAATCGAAATCTTGTATTTCGCATGATATTGACGTTATAACGTTTGTTTCGCGTGAATTAGAAGCTAATTCGTGCCTTTCGCCTGAATTTGAAGCTAAATTTGTTCATTTCGCATGAATTGGATGCTAAATCGTTTGTTTAAAATCGCTATTTCGCACGAATTTGAAGCGAAATCGTGTGTTTCACGTGATATTGACGTTAAATCGTTCGTTTCGCGTGGATATGAAGCTAATTCGTGTATTTCGCATGAATTTGAAGCTAAATTGTTCATTTCGCATGAATTTGAAGGTAAATTATTCATTTCGCATGAATTTGAATCTAAATTGTTAATTTCGCATGAATTTGAAGCTAAAACGTTTGTTTAAAATCGCTATTGCGCACGAATTTGAATCGAAATCGTTTGTTTAAAATCGCTATTTCGCACGAATTTGAAGCAAAATTGTGTGTTTCACGTGATATTGACGTTAAATGGTTTGTTTCGCTTGGATTTAAAGCTAATTCGTGTATTTCGCATGAATTTGAAGCTAAATTGTTCATTTCGCATGAATTTGAAGCTAAAACGTTTGTTTAAAATCTCTATTGCGCACGAATTTGAATCGAAATCGTTTGTTTAAAATCGCTATTTCGCACGAATTTGTATCGAAATCTTGTATTTCGCATTATATTGACGTTATAACGTTTGTTTCGCCTGAATTAGAAGCTAATTCGTGTATTTCGCATGAATTTGAAGCTAAATTGTTCATTTCGCATGAATTTGAAGTTAAATCGTTTGTTTGAAATCGCTTTTTCGCACGAATTTGAGTCGAAATCGTGTATTTCGCATGATATTGACGGTAAGTCGTTTGTTTCGGGTGGATTTAAAGCTAAATCGAGTAATTCGCATGAATTTGAAGCTAAATTGTTCATTTCGCATAAATTTGAAGCTAGATCGTTCATTTCGCATGAACTTGAAGCTATATTGTTCATTTCGCATGAATTTGAAGCTAAACCGTTTGTTTAAAATCGCTTTTTCGCACGAATTTGAGTCGAAATCGTGTATTTCGCATGATATTGACGTTATATCGTTCGTTTCGCGTGGATATAAAGCTAAATCGAGTAATTCGCATGTATTTGATGCTAAATTGTTCATTTCGCATGAATTTGAAGCTAAATTGTTCATTTCGCATGAATTTGAATTTAAAACGTTTGTTTAAAATCGCTATTGCGCACGAATTTTGAATCGAAATCGTTTGTTTAAAATCGCTATTTCGCACGAATTTGAATAGAAATCGTGTGTTTCGCGTGATATTGACGTTAAATCGTTCGTTTCGCGAGGATATAAAGCTAATTCGTGCAATTCGAATGAATTTGAAGCTAAATTGTTCATTTCGCATGAATTGGAAGCTAAATCGTTTGTTTAAAATCGCTATTTCGCACGAATTTGAAGCGAAATCGAGTGTTTCACGTGATATTGACGTTAAATCGTTCGTTTCGCGTGGATATAAAGCTAATTCGTGTATTTCGCATGAATTTGATGCTAAATTGTTCATTTCGCATGAATTTGAAGGTAAATTGTTCATTTCGCATGAATTTGAAGCTAAATTGTTAATTTCGCATGAATTTGAAGCTAAAACGTTTGTTTAAAATCGCTATTGCGCACGAATTTGAATCGAAATCGTTTGTTTAAAATCGCTATTTCGCACGAATTTGAAGCAAAATTGTGTGTTTCACGTGATATTGACGTTAAATGGTTTGTTTCGCTTGGATTTAAAGCTAATTCGTGTATTTCGCATGAATTTGAAGCTAAATTGTTCATTTCGCATGAATTTGAAGCTAAATCGTTTGTTTGAAATCGCTTTTTCGCACGAATTTGAGTCGAAATCGTGTATTTCGCATGATATTGACGGTAAGTCGTTTGTTTCGGGTGGATTTAAAGCTAAATCGAGTAATTCGCATGAAGTTGAAGCTAAATTGCTCATTTCGCATGAATTTGAAGCTAAATTGTTCATTTCGCATGAATTTGAAGCTAAATTGTTCATTTCGCATGAATTTGAAGCTAAATTGTTCATTTCGCATGAATTTGAAGCTAAAACGTTTGTTTAAAATCGCTTTTTCGCACGAATTTGAGTCGAAATCGTGTATTTCGCATGATATTGACGTTAAATCGTTCGTTTCGCGTGGATATAAAGCTAAATCGAATAATTCGCATGAATTTGAAGGTAAATTGTTCATTTCGCATGAATTTGAAGCTAAATTGTTCATTTCGCATGAATTTGAAGCTAAATTGTTAATTTCGCATGAATTTAAAGCTAAAACGTTTGTTTAAAATCGCTATTGCGCACGAATTTGAATCGAAATCGTTTGTTTAAAATCGCTATTTCGCACGAATTTGAATAGAAATCGTGTGTTTCGCGTGATATTGACGTTAAATCGTTCGTTTCGCGCGGATATAAAGCTAATTCGTGCAATTCGAATGAATTTGAAGCTAAATTGTTCATTTCGCATGAATTGGAAGCTAAATCGTTTGTTTAAAATCGCTATTTCGCACGAATTTGAAGCGAAATCGAGTGTTTCACGTGATATTGACGTTAAATCGTTCGTTTTGCGTGGATATAAAGCTAATTCGTGTATTTCGCATGAATTTGAAGCTAAATTGTTCATTTCGCATGAATTTGAAGGTAAATTGTTCATTTCGCATGAATTTGAAGCTAAATTGTTAATTTCGCATGAATTTGAAGCTAAAACGTTTGTTTAAAATCGCTATTGCGCACGAATTTGAATCGAAATCGTTTGTTTAAAATCGCTATTTCGCACGACTTTGAAGCAAAATTGTGTGTTTCACGTGATATTGACGTTAAATGGTTTGTTTCGCTTGGATTTAAAGCTAATTCGTGTATTTCGCATGAATTTGAAGCTAAATTGTTCATTTCGCATGAATTTGAAGCTAAATCGTTTGTTTGAAATCGCTTTTTCGCACGAATTTGAGTCGAAATCGTGTATTTCGCATGATATTGACGGTAAGTCGTTTGTTTCGGGTGGATTTAAAGCTAAATCGAGTAATTCGCATGAATTTGAAGCTAAATTATTCATTTCGCATGAATTTGAAGCTAGATCGTTCATTTCGCATGAATTTGAAGCTAAATTGTTCATTTCGCATGAATTTGAAGCTAAAACGTTTGTTTAAAATCGCTATTGCGCACGAATTTGAATCGAAATCGTTTGTTAGAATCGCTATTTCGCAGGAATTTGAATCGAAATCGTGTGTTTCACGTGATATTGACGTTAAATCGTTTGACTCGCGAGAATTTGAAGCTAATTCGTGCAATTCGCATAAATTTGAAGCTAAATTGTTCATTTCGCATGAATTAGAAGCTAAATTGTTCATTTCGCATGAATTTGAAGCTAAATTGTTCATTTCGCATGAATTTGAAGCTATATCGTTTGTTTAAAATCGCTATTTCGCACGAATTTGAATCGAAATCGTGTGTTTCACGTTATATTGACGTTAAATCGTTCGTTTCGCGTGGATATAAAGCTAATTCGAGTAATTCTCATGAATTTGAAGCTAAATCGTTTGTTTAAAATCGCTTTTTCGCACGAATTTGAGTCGAAATCGTGTATTTCGCATGATATTGACGTTAAATCGTTCGTTTCGCGTGGATATAAATCTAAATCGAGTAATTCGCATGAATTTGAAGGTAAATTGTTCATTTCGCATGAATTTGAAGCTAAATTGTTCATTTCGCATGAATTGGAAGCTAAATTGTTAATTTCGCATGAATTTGAAGCTAAAACGTTTGTTTAAAATCGCTATTGTGCACGAATTTGAATCGAAATCGTTTGTTTAAAATCGCTATTTCGCACGAATTTGAATCGAAATCGTGTGTTTCGCGTGATATTGACGTTAAATCGTTCGTTTCGCGTTGATATAAAGATAATTCGTGTATTTCGCATGAATTTGAAGCTATATTGTTCATTTCGCATGAATTTGAAGCTAAATCGTTTGTTTAAAATCGCTATTTCGCACGAATTTTAAGCGAAATCGTGTGTTTCGCGTGATATTGACGTTAAATCGTTTGTTACGCGTGGACATAAAGCTAATTCGTGTTTTTCGCATGAATTTGAAGCTAAATTGTTCATTTCCCATGAATTTGAAACTAATTCGTTTGTTTCAAATCGCTATTTCGCACGAATTTGAATCGAAATCGTGTGTTTCGCGTGATATTGACGTTAAATCGTTCGTTTCGCGAGGATATAAAGCTAATTCGTGCAATTCGAATGAATTTGAAGCTAAATTGTTCATTTCGCATGAATTGGAAGCTAAATTGTTCATTTCGCATGAATTTGAAGCAAAATCGTTTGTCTGAAATCGCTTTTTCGCACGAATTTGAGTCGAAATCGTGTATTTGGCATGATATTGACGGTAAGTCGTTTGTTTCGGGTGGATTTAAAGCTAAATCGATTAATTCGCATGAATTTGAAGCTAAATTGTTCATTTCGCATGAATTTGAAGCTAGATCGTTCATTTCGCATGAATTTGAAGCTAAATTGTTCATTTCGCATGAATTTGAAGCTAAAACGTTTGTTTAAAATCGCTATTGCGCACGAATTTGAATCGAAATCGTTTGTTTAAAATCGCTATTTCGCACGAATTTGTATCGAAATCTTGTATTTCGCATTATATTGACGTTATAACGTTTGTTTCGCGTGAATTAGAAGCTAATTCGTGTATTTCGCATGAATTTGAAGCTAAATTGTTCATTTCGCATGAATTTGAAGCTAAATCGTTTGTTTGAAATCGCTTTTTCGCACGAATTTGAGTCGAAATCGTGTATTTCGCATGATATTGACGGTAAGTCGTTTGTTTCGGGTGGATTTAAAGCTAAATCGAGTAATTCGCATGAATTTGAAGCTAAATTGTTCATTTCGCATAAATTTGAAGCTAGATCGTTCATTTCGCATGAACTTGAAGCTAAATTGTTCATTTCGCATGAATTTGAAGCTAAAACGTTTGTTTAAAATCGCTATTTCGCACGAATTTTAAGCGAAATCGTGTGTTTCGCGTGATATTGACGTTAAATCGTTTGTTACGCGTGGACATAAAGCTAATTCGTGTTTTTCGCATGAATTTGAAGCTAAATTGTTCATTTCCCATGAATTTGAAACTAATTCGTTTGTTTCAAATCGCTATTTCGCACGAATTTGAATCGAAATCGTGTGTTTCGCGTGATATTGACGTTAAATCGTTCGTTTCGCGAGGATATAAAGCTAATTCGTGCAATTCGAATGAATTTGAAGCTAAATTGTTCATTTCGCATGAATTGGAAGCTAAATCGTTTGTTTAAAATCGCTATTTCGCACGAATTTGAAGCGAAATCGTGTGTTTCACGTGATATTGACGTTAAATCGTTCGTTTCGCGTGGATATAAAGATAATTCGTGTATTTCGCATGAATTTGAAGCTATATTGTTCATTTCGCATGAATTTGAAGCTAAATCGTTTGTTTAAAATCGCTATTTCGCACGAATTTTAAGCGAAATCGTGTGTTTCGCGTGATATTGACGTTAAATCGTTTGTTACGCGTGGACATAAAGCTAATTCGTGTTTTTCGCATGAATTTGAAGCTAAATTGTTCATTTCCCATGAATTTGAAACTAATTCGTTTGTTTAAAATCGCTATTTCGCACGAATTTGAATCGAAATCGTGTGTTTCGCGTGATATTGACGTTAAATCGTTCGTTTCGCGAGGATATAAAGCTAATTCGTGCAATTCGAATGAATTTGATGCTAAATTGTTCATTTCGCATGAATTGGAAGCTAAATTGTTCATTTCGCATGAATTTGAAGCAAAATCGTTTGTTTGAAACCGCTTTTTCGCACGAATTTGAGTCGAAATCGTGTATTTGGCATGATATTGACGGTAAGTCGTTTGTTTCGGGTGGATTTAAAGCTAAATCGAGTAATTCGCATGAATTTGAAGCTAAATTGTTCATTTCGCATGAATTTGAAGCTAGATCGTTCATTTCGCATGAATTTGAAGCTAAATTGTTCATTTCGCATGAATTTGAAGCTAAAACGTTTGTTTAAACTCGCTATTGCGCACGAATTTGAATCGAAATCGTTTGTTTAAAATCGCTATTTCGCACGAATTTGTATCGAAATCTTGTATTTCGCATTATATTGACGTTATAACGTTTGTTTCGCGTGAATTAGAAGCTAATTCGTGTATATCGCATGAATTTTAAGCTAAATTGTTCATTTCGCATGAATTTGAAGCTAAATCGTTTGTTTGAAATCGCTTTTTCGCACGAATTTGAGTCGAAATCGTGTATTTCGCATGATATTGACGGTAAGTCGTTTGTTTCGGGTGGATTTAAAGCTAAATTGTCCATTTCGCATGAATTTGAAGCTATATCGTTTGTTTAAAATCGCTATTTCGCACGAATTTGAATCGAAATCGTGTGTTTCGCATGATATTGACGGTAAGTCGTTTGTTTCGGGTGGATTTAAAGCTAAATCGAGTAATTCGCATGAAGTTGAAGCTAAATTGCTCATTTCGCATGAATTTGAAGCTAAATTGTTCATTTCGCATGAATTTGAAGCTAAATTGTTCATTTCGCATGAATTTGAAGCTAAAACGTTTGTTTAAAATCGCTTTTTCGCACGAATTTGAGTCGAAATCGTGTATTTCGCATGATATTGACGTTAAATCGTTCGTTTCGCGTGGATATAAAGCTAAATCGAATAATTCGCATGAATTTGAAGGTAAATTGTTCATTTCGCATGAATTTGAAGCTAAATTGTTCATTTCGCATGAATTTGAAGCTAAATTGTTAATTTCGCATGAATTTGAAGCTAAAACGTTTGTTTAAAATCGCTATTGCGCACGAATTTGAATCGAAATCGTTTGTTTAAAATCGCTATTTCGCACGAATTTGAATCGAAATCGTGTGTTTCGCGTGATATTGATGTTAAATCGTTCGTTTCGCGAGGATATAAAGCTAATTCGTGCAATTCGAATGAATTTGAAGCTAAATTGTTCATTTCGCATGAATTTGAAGCTAAAACGTTTGTTTAAAATCGCTATTGTGCACGAATTTGAATCGAAATCGTTTGTTTAAAATCGCTATTTCGCACGAATTTGAATCGAAATCTTGTATTTCGCATGATATTGACGTTATAACGTTTGTTTCGCGTGAATTAGAAGCTAATTCGTGTATTTCGCCTGAATTTGAAGCTAAATTGTTCATTTCCCATGAATTTGAAGCTAATTCGTATGTTTAAAATCGCTATTTCGCACGAATTTGAATCGAAATCGTGTGTTTCGCGTGATATTGACGTTAAATCGTTCGTTTCGCGTGGATATAAAGATAATTCGTGTATTTCGCATGAATTTGAAGCTATATTGTTCATTTCGCATGTATTTGAATCTAAATCGTTTGTTTAAAATCGCTATTTCGCACGAATTTTAAGCGAAATCGTGTGTTTCGCGTGATATTGACGTTAAATCGTTAGTTACGCGTGGACATAAAGCTAATTCGTGTTTTTCGGATGAATTTGAAGCTAAATTGTTCATTTGTAACGACTGTCGTCGTGTTGCGTTAGCTTTAAGCTAGGATACATACATACATTATATGCATCATATACCTCATTCTATACTATGTTCTACACCCCGTCCTATACTCCATCATATACTACATCCATACCTTATTCCACACTACACTCCATTCCCCACCCTATGCTTCATTCTATAATATATAACACATTCTATACTCCATATTATGTCTGCGCTAATTACATACTACGTTTTGTGCTAGTTCATAAGTACACAATTGTAACACATACAACATCCTATTTCTTAAGCACACATATACACAACACATATACAAGCATTGTGTACCACACGCACACACACACACGATAACATAAGCCAACATTATAAGCAAATAACTATAAGTTAAATATTCAAATACCAATAACAAACTAATGCATACGCCTATGTATAATGTAGAATAAGTTAGTAGCGCGCCAATGTTGCAATCCGTTCACACCGCGAAAATTGCAAGGTCAGCAAATACCATCACGCTCGCAGATAGTCGCGCTCCATGGGATCCTGCAGACGGCAGCAAATCTCACGGTGCACCAGGAGTAAGAGAGAACGCACGTGATGCATCCGCTCGCACTGAGAACTGCAAGCTCAGCGCATTCCATCACGCTCGCAGTCAACCGTGCTCCACGGGAAACTGCAAGCACCAGCAGATCTCACAACACCCAGAGAGAGAGACAGACTATCGTCAGCAGATGCGCTCTCCCTCGCACCAACGTCGCCCCTCCACCGGCCGGACTCGACGCGCCAAGGAAACGCGGACGGCACTTCACTTCAGTTCCAGACTCCGAGGAGAAACGACGTCTCCTATGAGAGTCCCGCGCATTAATAACTTCAACTTCTCGCGTGTTACGCCTTGCTATTTCCAAATCGTATTCTTAGTCTAAATACCATATCGTTAATTGTAGACTCTAAGTGTTTAGTGTAACCAATTTATAAATAGAATATATTATTATTATTTTTACCTAATTGCACCGTGAACGTTATTGTGTATTACCGAAACCCAACGTCCTCATCCGCGTCGGGAGTTCATACTGTTAAAGTTCCCACAAATAAATATATGTTCCGAACGTGCTTCGCTAACGTACCACAAGGCTTCAGAAGCAGCTCTTTCCAGGCGACTCGGCGGAACTAGCCAACCTCCTGCAACTCCCTCATCACACCTGGACACAATATCAAATCAAGTGCATCATTCAACACCGATGAGTAATAGCTATAAGTAAATTTGTTAGATTTTGTGCATTCTGTTCGTCGGGCCTCGTTCAGATTCGGACGTACGTACCGTTTGGGACGGAAAGATCGCGATAAAAAAAAAAAGGGGAAGCCCGGGACGTGACAAATTTGGCGCAGTCGGTAGGACACGCATCCCAGCTGTCCGTAAATATTTGCCGTGAACCGAGTGACGATATTGTTAGCAAGTGATCACCGCGAATTAGGACAGTCCCAACGTGATCCCCGCGAATATAGAAACTGTGCACGAAACTAAAATAACATCTACTGACTCGTTTTGTAAAATCACGTTAAAATGGATACACGATCAAAAAAACGTGGAGATTCTCCCGCGCCCACCGAGGCCGAACTATTAAAATTCCAGGCAGAGTTAGCGGAAAAGGAAGCGTACCTCAACGAGCAGGCAAGATTTTTAGCAGACTCGCGTAGGAATTTCGAGGATGCTGCGGAGCAGCAACGACTAGATTTACAAAATATTCAACGTGAACTCCGCGAGATCCGCGAAGCTAGTTTCGCGTCATCGCAACGCGCACCCCTCTCACCTGAAACAACTTCCCGTGTCGAACGCATGTCGACGGAACCATTGAGCTTCACGGTCAAGGAAGCTCTCGAATTTATACCCGCCTTCGACGGCACTAATATTCCGGTAATACAATTTAGTCGAGCCTGCAAGAGAGCTAGGGATATCGTACCGCCCTATGCGGAACGAACTTTGACAAAATTAATTTGCAATAAACTAAGATATCGCGCATATTCGGCTTTAGAGGACGAAAATTGTTGCACAATAAACGAGCTGTGCAACCGCCTCAAAGAAGTTTTTGGTCCACATCGGTCGGTAGACCAATACCGCGGCGATCTCGCAAGCATATTGCAAGGTCAAAACGAGCATATCTTGGATTATATTAGCAGAACAAAAGACCTCCGCGCCGCAATTTTAGACTGCGATGATAGTCATCGCAACATCGAGAACGTAGACGAATTAACAATAGACAGTTTTATTAGAGGGCTCATTCCCGCCTTGCGGCCAGAGGTTAGCCCGCACAGGAACGAACCACTGAACCTAGTTTTTAAAAGGGCCACCACGGCATATAAACAATACGAATTCGACAAGACGCGCTTTAAGGAAGCGCCGCGCAATTTCTCTAGCACAGTCTCCCCGCGAAATAATTACACTTACGTGAGAGACCGCGGACCAGCGACCGACACCGCTCCACGAATTGACTACAATCGCCAATCTTATAACCCCAATCGTTTTAATGCACCATATAACCCGTCACCGCGTAACATTCGACAAAACGAAACGACGTATAGTGACCGCGCTCGTATCCAACCAAAGGAAGACCCCCGTACAGAGCGTAAAGCCTCAGAACGTAACCCGACCGAGGCACCCAAATTCTGTAGGTATTGTAAGAACGAGGGACACGATATCCACGAATGCAGGAAACGTGAATATAATAATAGACTAAGAGATCAGGGAAACGCGCAAAGCCTCCCGTCCACCTCGCCGCCGCGACGGGAGGCCCCGGCGTCGTCAACCGTAAAGACAATAATAGAAGAGAACGAACAGAACGACGGTTCGTCTCCGCAGTAAATCTGTCGGCAGATTCCCCGATTCCGCGAGTCCGGACACTCGCCCCGCAGTTCAAAAATCGCAGCGAACTTTTAGTAGATACAGGTTCGGAAATAAATTTAATAAAAGTATCGAGTCTTAAACCCGGTGTACTAGTAAACAGACAGGGCATCATCCTGATTCAGGGGATCACTAGCGGCAGCGTTGCTACCTTAGGGGGCACGAACATAGAGATCGTAGGAAAAAATGTCGAGTTCCAGGTTCTTCCTGCGGATTTCCCACTGAATGTGGACGGTATCCTGGGCTCCCCTTTCTTCGGTACCGGGGCCGAAATTTCTTACAAAAAGGGCTGCGTCGTATTCAACGACGTAAGCATTCCATTCGCGCGTAACACCGAAAAGGAAACGCACAAAATCGAGGCACGTACGAGCGCGTGCATCAAAGTCAGGGTCAGCGGACCTCCAGTCGGTTATATCCGACGTATGAGGGTAGAACCGAACGTATTCTTGGGTGACTGCGTGGTCACCAACACTAACGGAGAGGCATACCTGCGGTGCGTAAACGCATCGACCGACGTGGCGTCCTTCTGCCTGCCAACGCTGGAGGTGGAAGAGATCGAGGGAAACCTTTCATACAGCAAACCCAGTTCCGTTTTACCAATCTCAAATTCAGATCCTGCGGTTCGCATTAATGAGCTATGTGAATCGATTCGCATGGATCATCTTAATCAGGAGGAGATTAATCACGTAAAATCACTAATCCAAGAAAACCACGATCTCTTCCATCTCGCTGGCGATCGTTTGGGGAAAACAGACGCGGTCACGCACAAAATCCCCACCACGGATAACGTCCCAGTACATACGAAACAATATCGCTATCCGCCGATCCACAAAGAGGAAATCGATAAACAAATGCGCGAGCTTTTACAGAACGACATCGTCGTCCCTTCGAATTCTCCATACAATTCCCCTTTGTGGATCGTGCCTAAAAAGCCGGACGAAAACGGCAACAAGAAATGGCGCATGGTTATCGACTATCGCGCGCTTAATGAAAAATCGATATCAGACGCGTATCCGCTACCCAGCATAAATGAAATCCTTGACCAGCTTGGTAGTTCGAAGTACTTCAGTGTCTTCGATTTGGCAAGCGGGTTTCACCAAATTGGCATGGAGAAGGACGACGCGGCCAAAACCGCGTTCTCAACCCCGTTCGGTCACTACGAGTACAGTAGGATGCCGTTCGGGTTGAAAAACGCACCAGCTACATTTCAACGCCTAATGGACAATATCTTGAGTGGCCTGCAGGGAAATGAATTGTTCGTGTATTTAGACGACATTGTTATATATGCCAGGACAATAGAGGAACACGCTGCCAAGTTCCGGAAACTCGCGCTCAGATTGCGCAGCGCAAACTTGAAACTCCAACCGTCGAAATGCGGATTTTTGTTTCGAGAAGTAGCATACCTTGGCCATCTAATCAGCGAACACGGCGTTAGACCATGTCCAAATAAAATACGCGCAGTGCGTGATTATCCGCGGCCCAAGAACGCTAAAAATGTCAGAGAATTTCTGGGACTTGCGGGTTATTATCGTAGGTTCATAGATAAATTCGCGCAAATATCAAAACCCCTCACGAAGCTCTTAACGAAAGACGCAAAGTTTTTGTGGCAAGCCGAACAGGAGCAAGCCTTCGCCACCCTCCGTGAAAAATTGTGCCAGGAACCGGTCCTACAATATCCAGATTTCACGAAACCGTTCCACGTAACTTGTGATGCATCAGGGTACGCCATAGGGGCCGTGCTCAGCCAGGGCGAAATAGGCAAAGACAAACCCATCGCGTACGCCTCAAGAAATTTACACGGGCCGGAACTCAATTACGCGACCATAGAAAAGGAATGTCTGGCCATAATTTTTGGGGTACACTACTTTAGACCATACATTTACGGTCGGCAATTTGACCTCGTTACCGACCATAGACCGTTGGTTTGGATGAACTCCGTAAAGGATCCGACGTCGCGCCTCCTCCGTTGGCGATTGAAATTGGCCGAATTCGAATACAAGGTAATCTATAAACCGGGTAAGGCCAACGGAAACGCGGATGCTCTCTCTAGAAATCCAGTGGTGCTTCCATGTCTGGACTCCTCTAATGAGGAGATATTTGATGCCAACCGAAAAATTCCGCCGCCATCCGTAAACTTACCGGGCCCTTCTACCCCTAACAGTGAAAATCTAGATTCCTTCAATAAGGAAAACACAAGCCCGCCATCTCCACCCCAACTTTTCACGCCAGATTCCGGGTCATCTTCTATCCCCCACTCCCCTCTTCCCATGCGAGAAACATCACCACCAAGTTCCCACATGGTGCTCACAGAATATTTGAAACAATTCACGAAAAAGAACGACTGGCATAAATGGTTAAACCTTGCTATGTTCAGTTATAATACAAGTACCCATGAGGGAACAAATTTTACACCACACGAATTGGTATTCGGTAGTTTGGCCCGAGTTCCTTCATCTAACCAAGAGAATTTAGACATCGGAAACGAAACCTACGATAGCTACTACCGCGAGCTCCAAAGAAAAATCTCATTAACACAAGAAAGGGCTCGCGAAAACCTAATCATGGCTAAAGGTAGATCAAAACGATACTATGATAAGAAATTAAATCTAGCAAAATTCGCTTCAGGGGACAAGGTGTTCCTCCTCAAGGAACCCCGGAAGGGCAAATTTGACCAGCAGTACACCGGGCCATATGAAATCTTACAGACCATAGGGGAAACGAATGCAAAAATCAAAATAGGAAATCGAATTAAAATCGTTCATATGAATAAGTTAAAGCGAGCGAGAACAATACAGAAAATCCGAACGACAGTCGTAGCGCCCCCACGAGAAGAAACCACCCCCACGAACCCCTCCCCAGAACGAGAAGAAGACCAACCAACAACCACGAGCCCTCCCACTGCCCTTACCACGCCCCCCACCTCAACAGCCAACACCTATATAACAGTACAGGAGCTCCAAGATCATCAGTCACACCTCGACATCGACACCAACAGCAACATGAACTTCAAACCGTTCCTAGTACTTACACTCTTGCGTTCAACATCAGCTCTTATCGGATACGATTGTAACAGTCCAACGTTGAATGTTACTACTTTCTCAATAATGGACAAACCCGAATGCGAACACGGGATCAGCAAAACAATCTCGCAAACCTCAAACGTGCAACTTCTCCAATTAGTAGACTTCGAAGAAACCACAGTCCGTCAGTGCAGAGTTGAAATCGATCGTACGATCTATTACTGTGGCATGCATTCACATATATCTGTTGTAAATAATGGAAGACAACAGTACATCCTGAGTACGCCGCGAGATATTTGTAACACACTTCACGAATCCGGCTACCTGTTCTTACCACCGTCTGTGCAAATCACCGGTATATTGGGAAACAGTTCAACATCACGCAGCGTTACTTTAGCAGGACAAATACAACAGGATGGTGCTTGCAAGGGAACAACGTACAGCGACCCCTACGGAACATGGGACGGCGTCGTAGTACAAGCAGTAATCAAGATCACTTTGAAAAATTTCCATGCCCCAATTAAACTATCATCGAACGAAATCATTTTACCCTCGGGTCAGCGGTGTTCCCTGGATACGGATCATTGTATGGACTCCGAGGAGGGATTCTCGTACTGGACAAGCATTCCCATCGACCAGCATTGCCACTTTAATAAATATGAGGTGCTCTACGAAGGAAAAGCGATTAAAACCTCCACGACCAACAACAATTTAACAGCCCTCTTCACGGTGGCAAACGAAGAAACGGCTTTTGCCCTGACCACAACAGGAAGAACATCCGTATGTGGATACACACTGTTGAGAACGGAACATCCGAAATTACTCATATTGGAAATAACGCACGAGGGAAAATTCAAGAACGCCGGAGCCAGGAAAGTCGACAACCTGGACATATTCACTTACGTGAACGCCAAGTTCATATACATAGAAAAGCACATAAGTTCCCAAGTTATCGCCCTGTACAACGATATAATGCGCCAAAAATGCGACATCGAGCAGCAAGTCCAAAGAAACGCAGTCATGATGATACATTCCGCACCAGCAGAAGTGGCTACTGCAATTACAAAAGAACCAGGTCATATGGCATTGCAGTCAGGAGAAGTAATACACGTCGTCAAATGTGTACCAGTACTCTGCACAATCAGGAAGGTGCAAGAGTGCTACGATGAGCTGCCGGTGACCTATAAGAACGAGTCATTCTTCCTCACGCCGAGGACGCGTATTCTAGTTAAAACAGGGACCAGGAAGGAATGTAGCGAACTAATCCCCACCTGCTATAAGCTTCACGGAACCTGGTATCAAATGCTGCCGAAACCCATGGAAAGTGTACCACCTCCGCCACTCCAAAGTATTAGCAGATCCACCTGGAAGTACATGAACCCAGCCAATCTAGCGAACGGAGGAATATATTCCAAGGAGGACATCCGGAGATTAAGCGAGCACATCCTCTTCCCGATAGAAAAGATCTCCGTAATCAACTCACTGGCACAAGGAGCATCGGGCCGCCAATACGCAACAGATTCAGTGCAAATATCAAACCTGTTCGACGAACAATCACTCAAACGGATCGCCGAATCAACGGTAGAAAGACTGTGGTCCGGGTTCACAACGTTCGGTTCAGTGAGTGCGGGAATAATTGGACTCTATGTGTTAATAAAAGTGCTAAAAACTATAATAAACACAGTAATGAATGGCATAGCCCTCCATAGACTTTACGGATGGAGCATCCACATAATAGGAGCCATATGGAGTTCTTTAACTAGATTCTTTATATTCCTAAAACAAAACAATCTGAACAATGTGCGCGACAGGGAGAACCCTGGACCCGAAATATCCCAAGAAGACACAGACAACAACAGCCACGGCCCACCCTCACCCCAGCCCCGTGGTGCAGAATGCCTAAAACTCAAACCCTTGTACCGTCGCCCGAACCAGGAAATTCCACTCCGTGAAATTTCCTCCCTAAGGGGGGAGGTGTAACGACTGTCGTCGTGTTGCGTTAGCTTTAAGCTAGGATACATACATACATTATATGCATCATATACCTCATTCTATACTATGTTCTATACCCCGTCCTATACTCCATCATATACTACATTCCATACCTTATTCCACACTACACTCCATTCCCCACCCTATGCTTCATTCTATAATATATAACACATTCTATACTCCATATTATGTCTGCGCTAATTACATACTACGTTTTGTGCTAGTTCATAAGTACACAATTGTAACACATACAACATCCTATTTCTTAAGCACACATATACACAACACATATACAAGCATTGTGTACCACACGCACACACACACACGATAACATAAGCCAACATTATAAGCAAATAACTATAAGTTAAATATTCAAATACCAATAACAAACTAATGCATACGCCTATGTATAATGTAGAATAAGTTAGTAGCGCGCCAATGTTGCAATCCGTTCACACCGCGAAAATTGCAAGGTCAGCAAATACCATCACGCTCGCAGATAGTCGCGCTCCATGGGATCCTGCAGACGGCAGCAAATCTCACGGTGCACCAGGAGTAAGAGAGAACGCACGTGATGCATCCGCTCGCACTGAGAACTGCAAGCTCAGCGCATTCCATCACGCTCGCAGTCAACCGTGCTCCACGGGAAACTGCAAGCACCAGCAGATCTCACAACACCCAGAGAGAGAGACAGACTATCGTCAGCAGATGCGCTCTCCCTCGCACCAACGTCGCCCCTCCACCGGCTGGACTCGACGCGCCAAGGAAACGCGGACGGCACTTCACTTCAGTTCCAGACTCCGAGGAGAAACGACGTCTCCTATGAGAGTCCCGCGCATTAATAACTTCAACTTCTCGCGTGATACGCCTTGCTATTTCCAAATCGTATTCTTAGTCTAAATACCATATCGTTAATTGTAGATTCTAAGTGTTTAGTGTAACCAATTTATAAATAGAATATATTATTATTATTTTTACCTAATTGCACCGTGAACGTTATTGTGTATTACCGAAACCCAACGCCCTCATCCGCGTCGGGAGTTCATACTGTTAAAGTTCCCACAAATAAATATATGTTCCGAACGTGCTTCGCTAACGTACCACAAGGCTTCAGAAGCAGCTCTTTCCAGGCGACTCGGCGGAACTAGCCAACCTCCTGCAACTCCCTCATCACACCTGGACACAATATCAAATCAAGTGCATCATTCAACACCGATGAGTAATAGCTATAAGTAAATTTGTTAGATTTTGTGCATTCTGTTCGTCGGGCCTCGTTCAGATTCGGACGTACGTACCGTTTGGGACGGAAAGATCGCGATTAAAAAAAAGGAAAGGGGAAGCCCAGCCCGGGACGTGACAATAACGATGGTTTCGCGTGAATTAGAAGCTAATTCGTGTATTTCGCCTGAATTTGAAGCTAAATTGTTCATTTCCCATGAATTTGAAGCTAAAACGTTAGTTTAAAATCGCTATTGCGCACGAATTTGAATCGAAATCGTTTGTTTAATATCGCTATTTCGCACGAATTTGAATCGAAATCTTGTATTTCGCATGATATTGACGTTATAACGTTTGTTTCGCGTGAATTAGAAGCTAATTCGTGTATTTCGCCTGAATTTGAAGCTAAATTGTTCATTTCCCATGAATTTGAAGCTAATTCGTTTCTTTAAAATCGCTATTTAGCACGAATTTGAGTCGAAATCGTGTATTTCGCATGATATTGACGGTAAGTCGTTTGTTTCGGGTGGATTTAAAGCTAAATCGAGTAATTCGCATGAATTTGAAGCTAAATTGTTCATTTCGCATGAATTTGAAGCTAGATCGTTCATTTCGCATGAATTTGAAGCTAAATTGTTCATTTCGCATGAATTTGAAGCTAAAACGTTTGTTTAAAATCGCTATTGCGCACGAATATGAATCGAAATCGTTTGTTAGAATCGCTATTTCGCAGGAATTTGAATCGAAATCGTGTGTTTCACGTGATATTGACGTTAAATCGTTTGACTCGCGAGAATTTGAAGCTAATTCGTGCAATTCGCATGAATTTGAAGCTAAATTGTTCATTTCGCATGAATTTGAAGCTAAATTGTTCATTTCGCATGAATTTGAAGCTAAAACGTTTGTTTAAAATCGCTATTGCGCACGAATTTGAATCGAAATCGTTTGTTAGAATCGCCATTTCGCAGGAATTTGAATCGAAATCGTGTGTTTCACGTGATATTGACGTTAAATCGTTTGACTCGCGAGAATTTGAAGCTAATTCGTGCAATTCGCATGAATTTGAAGCTAAATTGTTCATTTCGCATGAATTTGAAGCTAAATTGTTCATTTCGCATGAATTTGAAGCTAAATTGTTCATTTCGCATGAATTTGAAGCTAAATTGTTCATTTCGCATGAATTTGAAGCTATATCGTTTGTTTAAAATCGCTATTTCGCACGAATTTGAATCGAAATCGTGTGTTTCACGTGATATTGACGTTAAATCGTTCGTTTCGCGTGGATATAAAGCTAATTCGAGTAATTCGCATGAATTTGAAGCTAAATCGTTTGTTTAAAATCGCTTTTTCGCACGAATTTGAGTCGAAATCGTGTATTTCGCATGATATTGACGTTAAATCGTTCGTTTCGCGTGGATATAAAGCTAAATCGAGTAATTCGCATGTATTTGATGCTAAATTGTTCATTTCGCATGAATTTGAAGCTAAATTGTTCATTTCGCATGAATTTGAAGCTATTTCGTTTGTTTAAAATCGCTATTTCGCACGAATTTGAATCGAAATCGGGTGTTTCACGTGATATTGACGTTAAATCGTTCGTTTCGCGTGGATATAAAGCTAATTCGAGTAATTCGCATGAATTTGAAGCTAAATCGTTTGTTTAAAATCGCTTTTTCGCACGAATTTGAGTCGAAATCGTGTATTTCGCATGATATTGACGTTAAATCGTTCGTTTCGCGTGGATATAAAGCTAAATCGAGTAATTCGCATGTATTTGATGCTAAATTGTTCATTTCGCATGAATTTGAAGCTAAATTGTTCATTTCGCATGAATTTGAAGCTAAAACGTTAGTTTAAAATCGCTATTGCGCACGAATTTGAATCGAAATCGTTTGTTTAATATCGCTATTTCGCACGAATTTGAATCGAAATCTTGTATTTCGCATGATATTGACGTTATAACGTTTGTTTCGCGTGAATTAGAAGCTAATTCGTGTATTTCGCCTGAATTTGAAGCTAAATTGTTCATTTCCCATGAATTTGAAGCTAATTCGTTTGTTTAAAATCGCTATTTAGCACGAATTTGAGTCGAAATCGTGTATTTCGCATGATATTGACGGTAAGTCGTTTGTTTCGGGTGGATTTAAAGCTAAATCGAGTAACTCGCATGAATTTGAAGCTAAATTGTTCATTTCGCATGAATTTGAAGATAGATCGTTCATTTCGCATGAATTTGAAGCTAAATTGTTCATTTCGCATGAATTTGAAGCTAAAACGTTTGTTTAAAATCGCTATTGCGCACGAATTTGAATCGAAATCGTTTGTTAGAATCGCTATTTCGCAGGAATTTGAATCGAAATCGTGTGTTTCACGTGATATTGACGTTAAATCGTTTGACTCGCGAGAATTTGAAGCTAATTCGTGCAATTCGCATGAATTTGAAGCTAAGCCTTCTACTTCGCATTGATTTTAAGCTAAATCATGTGTTTCGCATGGATTTGAAGCTAACTCGTTTGTGTCACATGCAATTGAAGCTAAATTATGTATATCACAGGTATTTGAAGCATAACCATTTGTTTCGCATGGATTTGAAGATAACTCGTTTGTTTCACATGCAGTTGAAGCTAAATCATGTATATCACAAGTATTTGAAGCTACACCATTTGTTTCGAATGGATTTGAAGCTAAGCCTTCTACTTCGCATTGATTTGAAGCTGAATCATGTGTTTCGCTTGGATTTGAAGATAACTCGTTTGTTTCGCATGCAGTTGAAGTTAAATCATGTACATCACAAGTATTTGAAGGTAAATCATTCGATTCGCATGGATTTGAAGCTAATCCTTCTACTTCGCATTGATTTTAAGCTAAATCATGTGTTTCGCATGGATTTGAAGCTAACTCGTTTGTGTCACATGCAGTTGAAGCTAAATCATGTATGTCACAAATATTTGAAGCTATACCATATGCTTCGCATGGATTTGAAGCTAAGCCTTCTACTTCGCATTGATTTGAAGTGAATCATGTGTTTCGCTTGGATTTGAAGCTAACTCGTTTGTTTCGCATGCAGTTGAAGCTAAATCATGTATATCACAAATATTTGAAGCCAAATCATTCGATTCGCATGGATTTGAAGCTAAGCCTTCAACTTCGAATTGATTTTAAGCTAAATCATGTGTTTCGCATGGATTTGAAGCGAACTCGTTTGTTTCACATGCAGTTGAAGCTAAATCATGTATATCACAGGTATTTGAGTGTAAACCATTTGTTTCGCACGGATTTGAAGCTAAGCCTTCTACTTGGCATTGATTTGAAGCTGAATCATGTGTTTCGTTTGGATTAGAAGCTAACTCGTTTGTTTCACATGCAGTTGAAGCCAAATCATGTATATCACAGGTATTTGAAGCATATCCATTTGTTTCGCATGGATTTGAAGCTAAGCTTTCTGCTTCGCATTGATTTGAAGCTGAATCATGTGTTTAGCTTGAGTTTGAAGTTAACACGTCTGTTTCACATGTAGTTGAAGCTAAATCATGTATATCACAGGTATTTGAATGTAAACCATTTGTTTCGCATGGATTTGAAGCTAAGCCTTCTACTTCGCATTGATTTGAAGCTGAATCATGTGTTTCGTTTGGATTAGAAGTTAACTCGTTTGTTTCACATGCAGTTGAAGCTAAATCATGTATATCACAGCTATTTGAAGCATAACCATTTGTTTCGCATGGATTTGAAGCTAAGGCTTCTACTTCGCTTTGATTTGAAGCTGAATCATGTGTTTCGCATGAATTTAAAGCTAACTCGTTTTTTCGCCTGCATTTGAAGCTAAATCATGTATATCACAAATATTTGAAGCTAAATCATTCGATTCGCATGGATTTGAAGGTAAGCCTTCTACTTCGCATTGATTTGACGCTGAATCATGTGTTTCGCTTGGATTTGAAGATAACTCGTTTGTTTCGCATGCAGTTGAAGCTAAATCATGTATATCACAGGTATTTGAATGTAAACCATTTGTTTCGCATGGATTTGAAGCTAAGCCTTCTACTTGGCATTGATTTGAAGCTGAATCATGTGTTTCGTTTGGATTAGAAGCTAACTCGTTTGTTTTACATGCAGTTGAAGCTAAATCATGTATATCACAGGTATTTGAAGCATAACCATTTGTTTCGCATGGATTTGAAGCTAAGCTATCTGCTTCGCATTGATTTGACGCTCAATCATGTGTTTCGCTTGGATTTGAAGCTAACTCGTTTGTTTCGCATGCAGTTGAAGCTAAATCATGTATGTCACAAGTATTTGTAGCTAAACCATTTGATTCGCATGAATATTAAGGTGAACCATGTGTTTCGAATGAATGTGAAACTAAATCGTATGTTTCGAATGGATTTGAAGCTAACACGTTTGTTTTGCATGCAGTTGAAGCTGAATCATGTATATCCCAAGTATTTCAAGCTCAACCATTTGACTTCTATGGATTTGAAGCTAAGCCTTCTACTTCGCATTGATTTTAAGCTAAATCATGTGTTTCGCATTGATTTTAAGCTAACTCGTTTGTTTCACATGCAGTTGAAACTAAATCATGTATATCACAAGTATTTGAAGCTATACCATTTGCTTCGCATGGATTTGAAGCTAAGCCTTCTACTTCGCATTGTTTTGAAGCTGAATCATGTGTTTCGCTTGGATTTGAAGATAACTCGTTTGTTTCACATGCACTTGAAGTTAAATCATGTATATCACAAGTATTTGAAGCTAAACAAATTTGTTTCGTTTGGATTTGAAGCTAAGCCTTCTACTTCGCATTGATTTAAAGCTGAATCATGTGTTTCGCTTGGATTTGATGCTAACTCGTTTGTTTCGCATGCAGTTGAAGCTGAATCATGTATATCACAAGTATTTGAAGCTGACCCATTTGACTTCTATGGATTTGAATCTAAGCCTTTTACTTCGCATTGATTTGAAGCTAAATCATGTGTCTCGCATGAATTTAAAGCTATCTCGTTTTTTTCGCCTGCATTTGAAGCTAAATCATGTATATCACAAATATTTGAAGCTGAATCATTCGATTCACATGGATTTGAAGCTAAGCCTTCTACTTCGCATTGATTTGACGCTGAATCATGTGTTTCGCTTGGATTTGAAGATAACTCGTTTGTTTCACATGCAGTTGAAGCTAAATCATGTATATCACAGGTATTTGAAGCATAACCATTTGTTTCGCATGTATTTGAAGCTAAGACTTCTACTTCGCATTGATTTGAAGCTAAATCATGTGACTCGCATGGATTTGAAGCTAACTCGTTTGTTTCTCATGCTGTTGGAGCTTAATCATGTATATCACAAGCAATTGAAGCGAACCATTCGTTACGCATGGATTTGAAGCTAAGCTTTCTACTTCGCATTGATTTGACGCTGAATCATGTGTTTCGCTTGGATTTGAAGATAACTCGTTTGTTTCGCATGCAGTTGAAGCTAAATCATGTATATCACAGGTATTTGAGTGTAAACCATTTGTTTCGCATGGATTTGAAGCTAAGCATTCTACTTGGCATTGATTTGAAGCTGAATCATGTGTTTCGTTTGGATTAGAAGCTAACTCGTTTGTTTCACATGCAGTTGAAGCCAAATCATGCATATCACAGGTATTTGAAGCATATCGATTTGTTTCGCATGGATTTGAAGCTAAGCTTTCTGCTTCGCATTGATTTGACGCTCAATCATGTGTTTCGCTTGGATTTGAAGCTAACTCGTTTGTTTCGCATGCAGTTGAAGCTAAATCATGTATGTCACAAGTATTTGTAGCTAAATCATTTGATTCGCATGAATATTAAGGTGAACCATGTGTTTCGAATGAATGTGAAACTAAATCGTGTGTTTCGAATGGATTTGAAGCTAACACGTTTGTTTTGCATGCAGTTGAAGCTGAATCATGTATATCCCAAGTATTTCAAGCTGAGCCATTTGACTTCTATGGATTTGAAGCTAAGCCTTCTACTTCGCATTGATTTGGAGCTAAATCATGTGTCTCGCATGAATATAAGCTAACTCGTATTTTTCGCCTGCATTTGAAGCTAAATCATGTATATCACAAATATTTGAAGCTAAATCATTCGATTCGCATGGATTTGAAGCTAAGCCTTCAACTTCGAATTGATTTTAAGCTAAATCATGTGTTTCGCTTGGATTTGAAAGTAACTCGTTTGATTCACATGCAGTTGAAGTTAAATCATGTATATCACAAGTATTTGAAGCTAAACCATTTGTTTCGTTTGGATTTGAAGCTAAGCCTTCTACTTCGCATTGATTTGAAGCTGAATCATGTGTTTCGCTTGAGTTTGAAGTTAACACGTCTGTTTCACATGTAGTTGAAGCTAAATCATGTATATCACAGGTATTTGAATGTAAACCATTTGTTTCGTATGGATTTGAAGCTAAGCCTTCTACTTCGCATTGATTTGAAGCTGAATCATGTGTTTCGTTTGGATTAGAAGTTAACTCGTTTGTTTCACATGCAGTTGAAGCTAAATCATGTATATCACAGCTATTTGAAGCATAACCATTTGTTTCGCATGGATTTGAAGCTAAGGCTTCTACTTCGCTTTGATTTGAAGCTGAATCATGTGTTTCGCATGAATTTAAAGCTAACTCGTTTTTTCGCCTGCATTTGAAGCTAAATCATGTATATCACAAATATTTGAAGCTAAATCATTCGATTCGCATGGATTTGAAGCTAAGCCTTCTATTTCGCATTGATTTGACGCTGAATCATGTGTTTCGCTTGGATTTGAAGATAACTCGTTTGTTTCGCATGCAGTTGAAGCTAAATCATGTATATCACAGGTATTTGAATGTAAACCATTTGTTTCGCATGGATTTGAAGCTAAGCCTTCTACTTGGCATTGATTTGAAGCTGAATCATGTGTTTCGTTTGGATTAGAAGCTAACTCGTTTGTTTCACATGCAGTTGAAGCTAAATCATGTATATCACAGGTATTTGAAGCATAACCATTTGTTTCGCATGGATTTGAAGCTAAGTTATCTGCTTCGCATTGATTTGACGCTCAATCATGTGTTTCGCTTGGATTTGAAGCTAACTCGTTTGTTTCGCATGCAGTTGAAGCTAAATCATGTATGTCACAAGTATTTGTAGCTAAACCATTTGATTCGCATGAATATTAAGGTGAACCATGTGTTTCGAATGAATGTGAAACTAAATCGTGTGTTTCGAATGGATTTGAAGCTAACACGTTTGTTTTGCATGCAGTTGAAGCTGAATCATGTATATCCCAAGTATTTCAAGCTCAACCATTTGACTTCTATGGATTTGAAGCTAAGCCTTCTACTTAGCATTGATTTTAAGCTAAATCATGTGTTTCGCATTGATTTGAAGCTGACACGTTTGTTTTGCATGCATTGGAAGCTAAATCATGTATATCACAAATATTTGAAGCAAAATCATTCGATTCGCATGGATTTGAAGCTAATCCTTCTACTTCGCATTGATTTTAAGCTAAATCATTTGTTTCGCGTGGTTTTGAAGTTAACTCGTTTGTTTCACATGCAGTTGAAGCTAAATCATGTATATCGCAAGTATTTGAAGCTATACCATTTGTTTCGCATGGATTTCGAGCTAAGCCTTCTACTTCGCATAGATTTGAAGTTAGATAATGTGTTTCGCATGGATATGAAGCCAACTCGTTTGTTTCGCATGCAGTTGAAGCTAAATCATGTATATCGCAAGTATTTGAAGCTACACCATTTGTTTCGCATGGATTTGAAGCTAAGCCTTCTACTTCGCATTGATTTGAAGCTAAATCATGTGTTTCGCATGGATTTGGAGCTAACTCGTTTGTTTCTCATGCAGTTGAAGCTTAATCATGTATATCACAAGTATTTGAAGCTAAACCATTTGTTTCGTATGGATTTGAAGCTAAGCCTTCTACTTCGCATTGATTTGAAGCTGAGTCATGTGTTTCGCTTGGATTTGAGGCTAACTCGTTTGTTTCGCGTGCAGTTGAAGGTAAATCATGTATATCACAAGTATTTTTTCAGCTAAACCATTCGATTCGCAGGGATTTGAAGCTAAGCCTTCTACTTCGCATTGATTTTAATCTAAATCATGTGTTTCGCATTGATTTTAAGCTAACTCGTTTGTTTCACATGCAGTTGAAACTAAATCATGTATATCACAAGTATTTGTAGCTAAACCATTTGATTCGCATGAATATTAAGGTGAACCATGTGTTTCGAATGAATGTGAAACTAAATCGTGTGTTTCGAATGGATTTGAAGCTAACACGTTTGTTTTGCATGCAGTTGAAGCTGAATCATGTATATCCCAAGTATTTCAAGCTGAACCATTTGACTTCTATGGATATGAAGCTAAGCCTTCTACTTCGCATTGATTTGGAGCTAAATCATGTGTCTCGCATGAATTTAAAGCTAACTCGTTTTTTTCGTCTGCATTTGAAGCTAAATCATGTATATCACAAATATTTGAAGCTAAATCATTCGATTCGCATGGATTTGAAGCTAAGCCTTCTACTTCGAATTGATTTTAAGCTAAATCATGTGTTTCGCATGGATTTGAAGCTAACTCGTTTGTTTCACATGCAGTTGAAGCTAAATCATGTATATCACAAGTATTTGAAGCTATACCATTTGCTCCGCATGGATTTGGAGCTAAGCCTTCTACTTCGCATTGATTTGAAGCTGAATCATGTGTTTCGCTTGGATTTGAAGATAACTCGTTTGTTTCACATGCAGTTGAAGTTAAATCATGTATATCACAAGTATTTGAAGCTGAACCATTTGACTTCTATGGATATGAAGCTAAGCCTTCTACTTCGCATTGATTTGGAGCTAAATCATGTGTCTCGCATGAATTTAAAGCTAACTCGTTTTTTTCGCCTGCAGTTGAAGCTAAATCATGTATATCACAAATATTTGAAGCTAAATCATTCGATTCGCATGGATTTGAAGCTAAGCCTTCTACTTCGAATTGATTTTAATCTAAATCATGTGTTTCGCATGGATTTGAAGCTAACTCGTTTGTTTCACATGCAGTTGAAGCTAAATCATGTATATCACAAGTATTTGAAGCTATACCATTTGCTTCTCATGGATTTGGAGCTAAGCCTTCTACTTCGCATTGATTTGAAGCTGAATCATGTGCTTCGCTTGGATTTGAAGATAACTCGTTTGTTTCGCATGCAGTTGAAGCTAAATCATGTATATCACAAATATTTGAAGCTGAATCATTCGATTCACATGGATTTGAAGCTAAGCCTTCTACTTCGCATTGATTTTATGCTAAATCATGTGTTTCGCATGGATTTGAAGCTAACTCGTTTGTTTCACATGCAGTTGAAGTTAAATCATGTATATCACAAGTATTTGAAGCTATACCATTTGTTTCGCATGCAGTTGAAGCTAAATCATGTATATCACAAGTATTTGAAGCTAAACCATTTGTTTCGTTTGGATTTGAAGCTAAGCCTTCTACTTCGCATTGATTTGAAGCTGAATCATGTGTTTCGCTTGGATTTGAAGATAACTCGTTTGTTTCGCATGCAGTTGAAGCTAAATCATGTATATCTCAAATATTTGAAGCTAAATCATTCGATTCGCAAGGATTTGAATCTAAGCCTTCTACTTCGCATTGATTTGAAGCTGAATCATGTGTTTCGCTTAGATTTGAAGCTAACTCGTTTGTTTCGCATGCAGTTGAAGCTAAATCATGTATGTCACAAGTATTTGTAGCTAAACCATTTGATTCGCATGAAAATTAAGGTGAACCATGTGTTTCGAAAGAATGTGAAACTAAATCGTGTGTTTCGAATGGATTTGAAGCTAACACGTTTGTTTTGCTTGCAGTTGAAGCTGAATCATGTATATCACAAGTATTTGAAGCTGACCCATTTGACTTCTATGGATTTGAAGCTAAGCCTTCTACTTCGCATTGATTTGAAGCAAAATCACGTGTCTCGCATGAATTTAAAGCTATCTCGTTTTTTTCGCCTGCATTTGAAGCTAAATCATGTATATCACAAATATTTGAAGCTGAATCATTCGATTCACATGGATTTGAAGCTAAGCCTTCTACTTCGCATTGATTTGACGCTGAATCATATGTTTCGCTTGGAATTGAAGCTAACTCGTTTGTTTCAAATGCAGTTGAAGCTAAATCATGTATATCACAAGTATTTGAAGCTACACCATTTGTTTCGCATGGATTTGAAGCTAAGCCTTCTACTTCGCATTGATTTAAAGCTGAATCATGTGTTTCGCTTGGATTTGAAGCTAACTCGTTTGTTTCGGATGCAGTTCAAGCTAAATCATGTATGTCACAAGTATTTGTAGCTAAACCATTTGATTCGCATGAATATTAAGGTGAACCATGTGTTTCGAATGAATGTGAAACTAAATCGTATGTTTCGAATGGATTTGAAGCTAACTCGTTTGTTTCGCATGCAGTTGAAGCTAAGTCATGTATGTCACAAGTATTTGTAGCTAAACCATTTGATTCGCATGAATATTAAGGTGAACCATGTGTTTCGAATGAATGTGAAACTAAATCGTGTGTTTCGAATGGATTTGAAGCTAACACGTTTGTTTTGCATGCAGTTGAAGCTGAATCATGTATATCCCAAGTATTTCAAGCTGAACCATTTGACTTCAATGGATTTGAAGCTAAGCCTTCTACTTCGCATTGATTTGGAGCTAAATCATGTGTTTCGCGTGGATTTGAAGCTAACTCGTTTGTTTCACATGCAGTTGAAGCTAAATCAAGTATATCACAAGTATTTGAAGCTATACCATTTGTTTCGCATGCGGTTAAAGCTAAATCATGTATGTCACCAGTATTTGTAGCTAAACCATTTGATTCGCATGAATATTAAGGTGAACCATGTGTTTCGAATGAATGTGAAACTAAATCGTGTGTCCCGAATGGATTTCAAGCTGACACATTTGTTTTGCATGCATTGGAAGCTCAATCATGTATATCACAAATATTTGAAGCAAAATCATTCGATTCGCATGGATTTGAAGCTAATCCTTCTACTTCGCATTGATTTGAAGCTGAGTCATTTGTTTCGCGTGGTTTTGAAGTTAACTCGTTTGTTTCACATGCAGTTGAAGCTAAATCATGTATATCGCAAGTATTTGAAGCTATACCATTTGTTTCGCATGGATTTGAAGCTAAGCCTGCTACTTCGCATTGATTTGAAGCTGAATTATGTGTTTCGCTTGGATTTGAAGCTATCTCGTTTGTCTCGCATGCAGTTGAAGCTAAATCATGTATACCACAAGTATTGGAAGCTATACCATTTGTTTCGCATTGATTTGAAGCTAAGCCTTCTACTTCGCATTGATTTGGAGCTGAATCATGTGTTTCGCTTGGATTTGAAGATAACTCGTTTGTTTCGCATGCAGTTGAAGTTAAATCATGTATATCACAAGTATTTGAATGTAAACCATTTGTTTCGCATGGATTTGAAGCTAAGCCTTCGACTTCGCATTGATTTGAAGCTGAATCATGTGTTTCGCTTGGATTTGAAGATAACTCGTTTGTTTCACATGCAGTTGAAGTTAAATCATGTATATCACAAGTATTTGAAGCTGAACCATTTGACTTCTATGGATATGAAGCTAAGCCTTCTACTTCGCATTGATTTGGAGCTAAATCATGTGTCTCGCATGAATTTAAAGCTAACTCGTTTTTTTCGCCTGCAGTTGAAGCTAAATCATGTATATCACAAATATTTGAAGCTAAATCATTCGATTCGCATGGATTTGAAGCTAAGCCTTCTACTTCGAATTGATTTTAATCTAAATCATGTGTTTCGCATGGATTTGAAGCTAACTCGTTTGTTTCACATGCAGTTGAAGCTAAATCATGTATATCACAAGTATTTGAAGCTATACCATTTGCTTCTCATGGATTTGGAGCTAAGCCTTCTACTTCGCATTGATTTGAAGCTGAATCATGTGCTTCGCTTGGATTTGAAGATAACTCGTTTGTTTCGCATGCAGTTGAAGCTAAATCATGTATATCACAAATATTTGAAGCTGAATCATTCGATTCACATGGATTTGAAGCTAAGCCTTCTACTTCGCATTGATTTTATGATAAATCATGTGTTTCGCATGGATTTGAAGCTAACTCGTTTGTTTCACATGCAGTTGAAGTTAAATCATGTATATCACAAGTATTTGAAGCTATACCATTTGTTTCGCATGCAGTTGAAGCTAAATCATGTATATCACAAGTATTTGAAGCTAAACCATTTGTTTCGTTTGGATTTGAAGCTAAGCATTCTACTTCGCATTGATTTGAAGCTGAATCATGTGTTTCGCTTGGATTTGAAGATAACTCGTTTGTTTCGCATGCAGTTGAAGCTAAATCATGTATATCTCAAATATTTGAAGCTAAATCATTCGATTCGCAAGGATTTGAATCTAAGCCTTCTACTTCGCATTGATTTGAAGCTGAATCATGTGTTTCGCTTAGATTTGAAGCTAACTCGTTTGTTTCGCATGCAGTTGAAGCTAAATCATGTATGTCACAAGTATTTGTAGCTAAACCATTTGATTCGCATGAAAATTAAGGTGAACCATGTGTTTCGAAAGAATGTGAAACTAAATCGTGTGTTTCGAATGGATTTGAAGCTAACACGTTTGTTTTGCTTGCAGTTGAAGCTGAATCATGTATATCACAAGTATTTGAAGCTGACCCATTTGACTTCTATGGATTTGAAGCTAAGCCTTCTACTTCGCATTGATTTGAAGCAAAATCACGTGTCTCGCATGAATTTAAAGCTATCTCGTTTTTTTCGCCTGCATTTGAAGCTAAATCATGTATATCACAAATATTTGAAGCTGAATCATTCGATTCACATGGATTTGAAGCTAAGCCTTCTACTTCGCATTGATTTGACGCTGAATCATATGTTTCGCTTGGAATTGAAGCTAACTCGTTTGTTTCAAATGCAGTTGAAGCTAAATCATGTATATCACAAGTATTTGAAGCTACACCATTTGTTTCGCATGGATTTGAAGCTAAGCCTTCTACTTCGCATTGATTTAAAGCTGAATCATGTGTTTCGCTTGGATTTGAAGCTAACTCGTTTGTTTCGGATGCAGTTCAAGCTAAATCATGTATGTCACAAGTATTTGTAGCTAAACCATTTGATTCGCATGAATATTAAGGTGAACCATGTGTTTCGAATGAATGTGAAACTAAATCGTATGTTTCGAATGGATTTGAAGCTAACTCGTTTGTTTCGCATGCAGTTGAAGCTAAGTCATGTATGTCACAAGTATTTGTAGCTAAACCATTTGATTCGCATGAATATTAAGGTGAACCATGTGTTTCGAATGAATGTGAAACTAAATCGTGTGTTTCGAATGGATTTGAAGCTAACACGTTTGTTTTGCATGCAGTTGAAGCTGAATCATGTATATCCCAAGTATTTCAAGCTGAACCATTTGACTTCTATGGATATGAAGCTAAGCCTTCTACTTCGCATTGATTTGGAGCTACATCATGTGTCTCGCATGAATTTAAAGCTAACTCGTTTTTTTCGCCTGCATTTGAAGCTAAATCATGTATATCACGAATATTTGAAGCTAAATCATTCGATTCGCATGGATTTGAAGCTAAGCCTTCTACTTCGAATTGATTTTAAGCTAAATCATGTGTTTCGCATGGATTTGAAGCTAACTCGTTTGTTTCACATGCAGTTGAAGCTAAATCATGTATATCACAAGTATTTGAAGCTATACCATTTGCTTCGCATGGATTTGGAGCTAAGCCTTCTACTTCGCATTGATTTGAAGCTGAATCATGTGTTTCGCTTGGATTTGAAGATAACTCGTTTGTTTCACATGCAGTTGAAGTTAAATCATGTATATCACAAGTATTTGTAGCTAAACCATTTGTTTCGTTTGGATTTGAAGCTAAGCCTTCTACTTCGCATTGATTTGAAGCTGAATCATGTGTTTCGCTTGGATTTGAAGATAACTCGTTTGTTTCGCATGCAGTTGAAGCTAAATGATGTATATCACAAATATTTGAAGCTGAATCATTCGATTCACATGGATTTGAAGCTAAGCCTTCTACTTCGCATTGATTTTATGCTAAATCATGTGTTTCGCATGGATTTGAAGCTAACTCGTTTGTTTCACATGCAGTTGAAGTTAAATCATGTATATCACAAGTATTTGAAGCTAAACCATTTGATTCGCATGAATATTAAGGTGAACCATGTGTTTCGATTGAATGTGAAACTAAATCGTGTGTCCCGAATGGATTTGAAGCTGACACGTTTGTTTTGCATGTATTGGAAGCTAAATCATGTATATCACAAATATTTGAAGCAAAATCATTCGATTCGCATGGATTTGAAGCTAATCCTTCTACTTCGCATTGATTTTAAGCTAAATCATTTGTTTCGCGTGGTTTTGAAGTTAACTCGTTTGTTTCACATGCAGTTGAAGCTAAATCATGTATATCGCAAGTATTTGAAGCTATACCATTTGTTTCGCATGGATTTGAAGCTAAGCCTGCTACTTCGCATTGATTTGAAGCTGAATTATGTGTTTCGCTTGGATTTGAAGCTATCTCGTTTGTCTCGCATGCAGTTGAAGCTAAATCATGTATACCACAAGTATTGGAAGCTATACCATTTGTTTCGCATTGATTTGAAGCTAAGCCTTCTACTTCGCATTGATTTGGAGCTGAATCATGTGTTTCGCTGGGATTTGAAGATAACTCGTTTGTTTCGCATGCAGTTGAAGTTAAATCATGTATATCACAAGTATTTGAAGCGAAAACATTTGTTTCGTTTGGATTTGAAGCTAAGCCTTCTACTTCGCATTGATTTGAAGCTAAATCATGTGTTTCGCTTGAGTTTGAAGTTAACACGTCTGTTTCACATGTAGTTGAAGCTAAATCATGTATATCACAGGTATTTGAATGTAAACCATTTGTTTCGCATGGATTTGAAGCTAAGCCTTCGACTTCGCATTGATTTGAAGCTGAATCATGTGTTTCGCATGGATTTGAAGCTAACTCGTTTGTTTCAAATGCAGTTGAAGCTAATTCATGTATAAAACTAGTATTTGAAGCTAAACCATTTGTTTGGCGTGGATTTCGAGCTAAGCCTTCTACTTCGCATAGATTTGAAGTTAGATAATGTGTTTCGCATGGATATGAAGCCAACTCGTTTGTTTCGCATGCAGTTGAAGCTAAATCATGTATATTGCAAGTATTTGAAGCTACACCATTTGTTTCGCATGGATTTGAAGCTAAGCCTTCTACTTCGCATTGATTATAAGCTAAATCATGTGTTTCGCATGGATTTGAAGCTAACTCGTTTGTTTCAAATGCATTTGAAGCTAAATCATGTATATCACAAGTATTTGAAGCTACACCATTTGTTTCGCATGGATTTGAAGCTAAGCCTTCTACTTCGCATTGATTTGAAGCTGAATCATGTGTTTCGCTTGGATTTGAAGCTATCTCGTTTGTTTCGCATGCAGTTAAAGCTAAATCATGTGTGTCACCAGTATTTGTAGCTAAACCATTTGATTCGCATGAATATTAAGGTGAACCATGTGTTTCGAATGAATGTGAAACTAAATCGTGTGTTCCGAATGGATTTGAAGCTAACACGTTTGTTTTGCATGCATTGGAAGCTAAATCATGTATATCACAAATATTTGAAGCAAAATCATTCGATTCGCATAGATTTGAAGCTAATCCTTCTACTTCGCATTGATTTTAAGCTAAATCATTTGTTTCGGGTGGTTTTGAAGTTAACTCGTTTGTTTCCCATGCAGTTGAAGCTAATTCATGTATAAAACTAGTATTTGAAGCTAAACCATTTGTTTGGCGTGGATTTCGAGCTAAGCCTTCTACTTCGCATAGATTTGAAGTTAGATAATGTGTTTCGCATGGATATGAAGCCAACTCGTTTGTTTCGCATGCAGTTGATGCTAAATCATGTATATCACAAGTATTTGAAGCTAAACCATTTGTATCGCATGGATTCGAAGATCAGCTTTCTACTTCGCATTGATTTGAATGTAAATGATGTGTTTGGCATAGATTTGATGCTAACTCGTTTGTTTAGCATTCAGTTGAAGCTAAATCATGTATATCACAAGGATTTGAAGCTAAACCATTTGTTTCTTATGTATTTGAAGCTAAGACTTCTACTTCGCATTGATTTGAAGCTAAATCATGTGACTCGCATGGATTTGAAGTTAACTCGTTTGTTTCACATGCAGTTGAAGCTAAATCATGTATGTCACAGGTATTTGAAGCATAACCATTTGTTTCGAATGGATTTGAAGCTAAGCTATCTGCTTCGCATTGATTTGAAGCTCAATCATGTGTTTCGCTTGGACTTGAAGCTAACTCGTTTGTTTCGCATGCACTTGAAGGTAAATCATGTATGTCACAAGTATTTGTAGCTAAACCATTTGATTCGCATGAATATTAAGGTGAACCATGTGTTTCGAATGAATGTGAAACTAAATCGTGTGTTTCGAATGGATTTGAAGCTAACACGTTTGTTTTGCATGCAGTTGAAGCTGAATCATGTATATCCCAAGTATTTCAAGCTGAACCATTTGACTTCTATGGATATGAAGCTAAGCCTTCTACTTCGCATTGATTTGGAGCTACATCATGTGTCTCGCGTGAATTTAAAGCTAACTCGTTTTTTTCGCCTGCATTTGAAGCTAAATCATGTATATCACAAATATTTGAAGCTAAATCATTCGATTCGCATGGATTTGAAGCTAAGCCTAATACTTCGCATTGATTTGAAGCTGAATCATGTGTTTCGCTTGCATTTGAAGCTAACTCGTTTGTTTCGCATGCAGTTGAAGCTAAATCATGTATATCACAAGTATTGGAAGCTATACCATTTGTTTCGCATTGTTTTGAAGCTAAGCCTTCTACTTCGCATTGATTTGGGGCTGAATCATGTGTTTCGCTTGGATTTGAAGATAACTCGTTTGTTTCGCATGCAGTTGAAGTTAAATCATGTATATCACAAGTATTTGAAGCTAAACCATTTGTTTCGTTTGGATTTGAAGCTAAGCCTTCTACTTCGCATTGATTTGAAGCTAAATCATGTGTTTCGCTTGGATTTGAAGCTAACTCGTTTGTTTCGCATGCAGTTGAAGCTAAATCATGTATATCACAGCTATTTGAAGCATAACCATTTGTTTCGCATGGATTTGAAGTTAAGCTTTCTACTTCGCATTGATTTGACGCTCAATCATGTGTTTCGCTTGGATTTGAAGCTAACTCGTTTGTTTCGCATGCAGTTGAAGCTAAATCATGTATGTCACAAGTATTTGTAGCTAAACCATTTGATTCGCATGAATATTAAGGTGAACCATGTGTTTCGAATGAATGTGAAACTAAATCGTGTGTTTCAAATGGATTTGAAGCTAACACGTTTGTTTTGCATGCTGTTGAAGCTATATCCCTTATATTTGCAAGCATTTGAAGCCAAATCATACGTTTTGCATGGTTTTGAAGCTAAGCCTTCTACTTCGCATTGATTTTAAGCTAAATCATGTGTTTCGCATGGATTTGAAGCTAACTCGTTTGTTTCACTTGCAGTTGAAGCTAAATCATGTATATCACAGCTATTTGAAGCATAACCATTCGATTCGCAAGGATTTGAATCTAAGCCTTCTACTTCGCATTGATTTGAAGCTGAATCATGTGTTTCGCTTAGATTTGAAGCTAACTCGTTTGTTTCGCATGCAGTTGAAGCTAATCATGTATGTCACAAGTATTTGTAGCTAAACCATTTGATTCGCATGAATATTAAGGTTAACCATGTGTTTCGAATGAATGTGAAACTAAATCGTGTGTTTCGAATGGATTTGAAGCTAACACGTTTGTTTTGCATGCAGTTGAAGCTGAATCATGTATATCACAAGTATTTGAAGCTGAACCATTTGACTTCTATGGATTTGAAGCTAAGCCTTCTACTTCGCATTGATTTGGAGCTAAATCATGTGTCTCGCATGAATTTAAAGCTAACTCGTTTTTTTCGCCTACATTTGAAGCTAAATCATGTATATCTCAAATATTTGAAGCTAAATCATTCGATTCGCATGGATTTGAAGCTAAGCCTTCTACTTCGCATTGATTTGGAGCTGAATCATGTGTTTCGCTTGGATTTGAAGATAACTCGTTTGTTTCGCATGCAGTTGAAGTTAAATCATGTATATCACAAGTATTTGAAGCTAAACCATTTGTTTCGTTTGGATTTGAAGCTAAGCCTTCTACTTCGCATTGATTTGAAGCTAAATCATGTGTTTCGCCTGAGTTTGAAGTTAACACGTCTGTTTCACATGTAGTTGAAGTTAAATCATGTATATCACAGGTATTTGAATGTAAACCATTTGTTTCGCATGGATTTGAAGCTAATCCTTCTACTTCGCATTGATTTGAAGTTAAATCATGTGTTTCCTTCGAGTGTGAAGCTAAATCGTTTGTTTCGCGTGCAGTTGATGCTGAATCATGTATATCACAAGTATTTGAAGCTAAACCATTTGTTTCTCATGGATTTGAAGCTAAAACATGTGTTACGCTTGAATTTGAAACTAACACGTTTGTTTCACATGCAGTTGAAGATAAATCATGTATGTCACAAGTATTTGAAGCTGAAACATTCGATTCGCCTGGATTTGAAGCTAAGCCTAATACTTCGCATTGATTTGAAGCTGAATCATGTGTTTCGCTTGCATTTGAAGCTAACTCGTTTGTTTCGCATGCAGTTGAAGCTAAATCATGTATATCACAAGTATTGGAAGCTATACCATTTGTTTCGCATTGTTTTGAAGCTAAGCCTTCTACTTCGCATTGATTTGGGGCTGAATCATGTGTTTCGCTTGGATTTGAAGATAACTCGTTTGTTTCGCATGCAGTTGAAGTTAAATCATGTATATCACAAGTATTTGAAGCTAAACCATTTGTTTCGTTTGGATTTGAAACTAAGCCTTCTACTTCGCATTGATTTGAAGCTAAATCATGTGTTTCGCTTGAGTTTGAAGTTAACACGTCTGTTTCACATGTAGTTGAAGCTAAATCATGTATATCACAGGTATTTGAAGCATAACCATTTGTTTCGCATGGATTTGATGCTAAGCTTTCTACTTCGCATTGATTTGACGCTCAATCATGTGTTTCGCTTGGATTTGAAGCTAACTCGTTTGTTTCGCATGCAGTTGAAGCTAAATCATGTATGTCACAAGTATTTGTAGCTAAACCATTTGATTCGCATGAATATTAAGGTGAACCATGTGTTTCGAATGAATGTGAAACTAAATCGTGTGTTTCGAATGGATTTGAAGCTAACACGTTTGTTTTGCATGCAGTTGAAGCTGAATCATGTATATCACAAGTATTTCAAGCTGAACCATTTGACTTCTATGGATTTGAAGCTAAGCCTTCTACTTCCCATTGATTTGGAGCTAAATCATGTGTCTCGCTTGAATTTAAAGCTAACTCGTTTTTTTCGCCTGCATTTGAAACTAAATCATGTATATAACAAATATTTGAAGCTAAATCATTCGATTCGCATGGATTTGAAGCTAAGCCTTCTACTTCGCATTGATTTTAAGCTAAATCATGTGTTTCGCATGAATTTGAAGCTAACTCGTTTGTTTCACATGCAGTTAAAGCTAAATCATGTATATCACAAGTACTTGAAGCTATACCATTCGCTTCGCATGGATTTGAAGCTAAGCCTTCTACTTCGCATTGATTTGAAGCTGAATCATGTGTTTCGCTTGGATTTGAAGCTAACTCGTTTGTTTCGCATGCAGTTGAAGCTAAATCATGTATGTCTCAAGTATTTGTAGCTAAACCATTTGATTCGCATGAATATTAAGGTGAACTATGTGTTTCGAATGAATGTGAAACTAAATGGTGTGTTTCGAATGGATTTGAAGCTAACACGTTTGTTTTGCACGCTGTTGAAGCTGAATCATGTATATCACAAGTATTTGAAGCTGAACCATTTGACTTCTATGGATTTGAAGCTAAGCCTTCTACTTCGCATTGATTTGGAGCTAAATCATGTGTCTCGCAGGAATTTAAAGCTAACTCGTTTTTTTCGCCTGCATTTGAAGCTAAATCATGTATATCTCAAATATTTGAAGCTCAATCATTCGATTCGCATGGATTTGAAACTAAGCCTTCTACTTCGCATTGATTTTAAGCTAAATCATGTGTTTCGCATGGATTTGAAGCTAACTCGTTTGTTTCACATGCAGTTGAAGCTAAATCATGTATATCACAGCTATTTGAAGCATAACCATTTGTTTCGCATGGATTTGAAGCTAAGCATTCTACTTCGCATTGATTTGACGCTCAATCATGTGTTTCGCTTGGATTTGAAGCTAACTCGTTTGTTTCGCATGCAGTTGAAGCTAAATCATGTATGTCACAAGTATTTGTAGCTAAACCATTTGATTCGCATGAATATTAAGGTGAACCATGTGTTTCGAATGAATGTGAAACTAAATCGTGTGTTTCAAATGGATTTGAAGCTAACACGTTTGTTTTGCATGCTGTTGAAGCTATATCCCTTATATTTGCAAGCATTTGAAGCCAAATCATACGTTTTGCATGGTTTTGAAGCTAAGCCTTCTACTTCGCATTGATTTGAAGTTAAATCATGTGTTTCCTTCGAGTGTGAAGCTAAATCGTTTGTTTCGCGTGCAGTTGATGCTGAATCATGTATATCACAAGTATTTGAAGCTAAACCATTTGTTTCTCATGGATTTGAAGCTAAAACATGTGTTACGCTTGAATTTGAAACTAACACGTTTGTTTCACATGCAGTTGAAGCTAAATCATGTATGTCACAAGTATTTGAAGCTGAAACATTCGATTCGCCTGGATTTGAAGCTAAGCCTAATACTTCGCATTGATTTGAAGCTGAATCATGTGTTTCGCTTGCATTTGAAGCTAACTCGTTTGTTTCGCATGCAGTTGAAGCTAAATCATGTATATCACAAGTATTGGAAGCTATACCATTTGTTTCGCATTGATTTGAAGCTAAGCCTTCTACTTCGCATTGATTTGTGGCTGAATCATGTGTTTCGCTTGGATTTGAAGATAACTCGTTTGTTTCGCATGCAGTTGAAGTTAAATCATGTATATCACAAGTATGTGAAGCTAAACCATTTGTTTCGTCTGGATTTGAAGCTAAGCCTTCTACTTCGCATTGATTTGAAGCTAAATCATGTGTTTCGCTTGAGTTTGAAGTTAACACGTCTGTTTCACATGTAGTTGAAGCTAAATCATGTATATCACAGGTATTTGAATGTAAACCATTTGTTTCGCATGGATTTGAAGCTAAGCCTTCTACTTCGCATTGATTTGAAGCTGAATCATGTGTGTCGTTTGGATTAGAAGCTAACTCGTTTGTTTCACATGCAGTTGAAGCTAAATCATGTATATCACAGGTATTTGAAGCATAACCATTTGTTTCGCATGGATTTGATGCTAAGCTTTCTACTTCGCATTGATTTGACGCTCAATCATGTGTTTCGCTTGGATTTGAAGCTAACTCGTTTGTTTCGCATGCAGTTGAAGCTAAATCATGTATGTCACAAGTATTTGTAGCTAAACCATTTGATTCGCATGAATATTAAGGTGAACCATGTGTTTCGAATGAATGTGAAACTAAATCGTGTGTTTCGAATGGATTTGAAGCTAACACGTTTGTTTTGCATGCAGTTGAAGCTGAATCATGTATATCACAAGTATTGGAAGCTATACCATTTGTTTCGCATTGATTTGAAGCTAAGCCTTCTACTTCGCATTGATTTGTGGCTGAATCATGTGTTTCGCTTGGATTTGAAGATAACTCGTTTGTTTCGCATGCAGTTGAAGTTAAATCATGTATATCACAAGTATTTGAAGCTAAACCATTTGTTTCGTTTGGATTTGAAGCTAAGCCTTCTACTTCGCATTGATTTGAAGCTAAATCATGTGTTTCGCTTGAGTTTGAAGTTAACACGTCTGTTTCACATGTAGTTGAAGCTAAATCATGTATATCACAGGTATTTGAATGTAAACCATTTGTTTCGCATGGATTTGAAGCTAAGCCTTCTACTTCGCATTGATTTGAAGCTGAATCATGTGTGTCGTTTGGATTAGAAGCTAACTCGTTTGTTTCACATGCAGTTGAAGCTAAATCATGTATATCACAGGTATTTGAAGCATAACCATTTGTTTCGCATGGATTTGATGCTAAGCTTTCTACTTCGCATTGATTTGACGCTCAATCATGTGTTTCGCTTGGATTTGAAGCTAACTCGTTTGTTTCGCATGCAGTTGAAGCTAAATCATGTATGTCACAAGTATTTGTAGCTAAACCATTTGATTCGCATGAATATTAAGGTGAACCATGTGTTTCGAATGAATGTGAAACTAAATCGTGTGTTTCGAATGGATTTGAAGCTAACACGTTTGTTTTGCATGCAGTTGAAGCTGAATCATGTATATCACAAGTATTTCAAGCTGAACCAATTGACTTCTATGGATTTGAAGCTAAGCCTTCTACTTCCCATTGATTTGGAGCTAAATCATGTGTCTCGCTTGAATTTAAAGCTAACTCGTTTTTTTCGCCTGCATTTGAAACTAAATCATGTATATAACAAATATTTGAAGCTAAATCATTCGATTCGCATGGATTTGAAGCTAAGCCTTCTACTTCGCATTGATTTTAAGCTAAATCATGTGTTTCGCATGGATTTGAAGCTAACTCGTTTGTTTCACATGCAGTTGAAGCTAAATCATGTATATCACAAGTACTTGAAGCTATACCATTCGCTTCGCATGGATTTGAAGCTAAGCCTTCTACTTCGCATTGATTTGAAGCTGAATCATGTGTTTCGCTTGGATTTGAAGCTAACTCGTTTGTTTCGCATGCAGTTGAAGCTAAATCATGTATGTCTCAAGTATTTGTAGCTAAACCATTTGATTCGCATGAATATTAAGGTGAACTATGTGTTTCGAATGAATGTGAAACTAAATGGTGTGTTTCGAATGGATTTGAAGCTAACACGTTTGTTTTGCACGCTGTTGAAGCTGAATCATGTATATCACAAGTATTTGAAGCTCAACCATTTGACTTCTATGGATTTGAAGCTAAGCCTTCTACTTCGCATTGATTTGGAGCTAAATCATGTGTCTCGCAGGAATTTAAAGCTAACTCGTTTTTTTCGCCTGCATTTGAAGTTAAATCATGTATATCTCAAATATTTGAAGCTAAATCATTCGATTCGCATGGATTTGAAACTAAGCCTTCTACTTCGCATTGATTTTAAGCTAAATCATGTGTTTCGCATGGACTTGAAGCTAACTCGTTTGTTTCACATGCAGTTGAAGCTAAATCATGTATATCACAAGTATTGGAAGCTATACCATTTGTTTCGCATTGATTTGAAGCTAAGCCTTCTACTTCGCATTGATTTGTGGCTGAATCATGTGTTTCGCTTGGATTTGAAGATAACTCGTTTGTTTCGCATGCAGTTGAAGTTAAATCATGTATATCACAAGTATGTGAAGCTAAACCATTTGTTTCGTCTGGATTTGAAGCTAAGCCTTCTACTTCGCATTGATTTGAAGCTAAATCATGTGTTTCGCTTGAGTTTGAAGTTAACACGTCTGTTTCACATGTAGTTGAAGCTAAATCATGTATATCACAGGTATTTGAATGTAAACCATTTGTTTCGCATGGATTTGAAGCTAAGCCTTCTACTTCGCATTGATTTGAAGCTGAATCATGTGTGTCGTTTGGATTAGAAGCTAACTCGTTTGTTTCACATGCAGTTGAAGCTAAATCATGTATATCACAGGTATTTGAAGCATAACCATTTGTTTCGCATGGATTTGAAGTTAAGCTTTCTACTTCGCATTGATTTGACGCTCAATCATGTGTTTCGCTTGGATTTGAAGCTAACTCGTTTGTTTCGCATGCAGTTGAAGCTAAATCATGTATGTCACAAGTATTTGTAGCTAAACCATTTGATTCGCATGAATATTAAGGTGAACCATGTGTTTCGAATGAATGTGAAACTAAATCGTGTGTTTCAAATGGATTTGAAGCTAACACGTTTGTTTTGCATGCTGTTGAAGCTATATCCCTTATATTTGCAAGCATTTGAAGCCAAATCATACGTTTTGCATGGTTTTGAAGCTAAGCCTTCTACTTCGCATTGATTTGAAGTTAAATCATGTGTTTCCTTCGAGTGTGAAGCTAAATCGTTTGTTTCGCGGGCAGTTGATGCTGAATCATGTATATCACAAGTATTTGAAGCTAAACCATTTGTTTCTCATGGATTTGAAGCTAAAACATGTGTTACGCTTGAATTTGAAACTAACACGTTTGTTTCACATGCAGTTGAAGCTAAATCATGTATGTCACAAGTATTTGAAGCTGAAACATTCGATTCGCCTGGATTTGAAGCTAAGCCTAATACTTCGCATTGATTTGAAGCTGAATCATGTGTTTCGCTTGCATTTGAAGCTAACTCGTTTGTTTCGCATGCAGTTGAAGCTAAATCATGTATATCACAAGTATTGGAAGCTATACCATTTGTTTCGCATTGATTTGAAGCTAAGCCTTCTACTTCGCATTGATTTGTGGCTGAATCATGTGTTTCGCTTGGATTTGAAGATAACTCGTTTTTTCGCATGCAGTTGAAGTTAAATCATGTATATCACAAGTATTTGAAGCTAAACCATTTGTTTCGTTTGGAATTGAAGCTAAGCCTTCTACTTCGCATTGATTTGAAGCTAAATCATGTGTTTCGCTTGAGTTTGAAGTTAACACGTCTGTTTCACATGTAGTTGAAACTAAATCATGTATATCACAGGTATTTGAATGTAAACCATTTGTTTCGGATGGATTTGAAGCTAAGCCTTCTACTTCGCATTGATTTGAAGCTGAATCATGTGTTTCGTTTGGATTAGAAGCTAACTCGTTTGTTTCACATGCAGTTGAAGCTAAATCATGTATATCACAGGTATTTGAAGCATAACCATTTGTTTCGCATGGATTTGATGCTAAGCTTTCTACTTCGCATTGATTTGACGCTCAATCATGTGTTTCGCTTGGATTTGAAGCTAACTCGTTTGTTTCGCATGCAGTTGAAGCTAAATCATGTATGTCACAAGTATTTGTAGCTAAACCATTTGATTCGCATGAATATTAAGGTGAACCATGTGTTTCGAATGAATGTGAAACTAAACCGTGTGTTTCGAATGGATTTGAAGCTAACACGTTTGTTTTGCATGCAGTTGAAGCTGAATCATGTATATCACAAGTATTTCAAGCTGAACCAATTGACTTCTATGGATTTGAAGCTAAGCCTTCTACTTCCCATTGATTTGGAGCTAAATCATGTGTCTCGCTTGAATTTAAAGCTAACTCGTTTTTTTCGCCTGCATTTGAAACTAAATCATGTATATAACAAATATTTGAAGCTAAATCATTCGATTCGCATGGATTTGAAGCTAAGCCTTCTACTTCGCATTGATTTTAAGCTAAATCATGTGTTTCGCATGGATTTGAAGCTAACTCGTTTGTTTCACATGCAGTTGAAGCTAAATCATGTATATCACAAGTACTTGAAGCTATACCATTCGCATCGCATGGATTTGAAGCTAAGCCTTCTACTTCGCATTGATTTGAAGCTGAATCATGTGTTTCGCTTGGATTTGAAGCTAACTCGTTTGTTTCACATGCAGTTGAAGCTAAATCATGTATATCACAGCTATTTGAAGCATAACCATTTGTTTCGCATGGATTTGAAGCTAAGCATTCTACTTCGCATTGATTTGACGCTCAATCATGTGTTTCGCTTGGATTTGAAGCTAACTCGTTTGTTTCGCATGCAGTTGAAGCTAAATCATGTATATCACAGCTATTTGAAGCATAACCATTTGTTTCGCATGGATTTGAAGTTAAGCTTTCTACTTCGCATTGATTTGACGCTCAATCATGTGTTTCGCTTGGATTTGAAGCTAACTCGTTTGTTTCGCATGCAGTTGAAGCTAAATCATGTATGTCACAAGTATTTGTAGCTAAACCATTTGATTCGCATGAATATTAAGGTGAACCATGTGTTTCGAATGAATGTGAAACTAAATCGTGTGTTTCAAATGGATTTGAAGCTAACACGTTTGTTTTGCATGCTGTTGAAGCTATATCCCTTATATTTGCAAGCATTTGAAGCCAAATCATACGTTTTGCATGGTTTTGAAGCTAAGCCTTCTACTTCGCATTGATTTGAAGTTAAATCATGTGTTTCCTTCGAGTGTGAAGCTAAATCGTTTGTTTCGCGTGCAGTTGATGCTGAATCATGTATATCACAAGTATTTGAAGCTAAACCATTTGTTTCTCATGGATTTGAAGCTAAAACATGTGTTACGCTTGAATTTGAAACTAACACGTTTGTTTCACATGCAGTTGAAGCTAAATCATGTATGTCACAAGTATTTGAAGCTGAAACATTCGATTCGCCTGGATTTGAAGCTAAGCCTAATACTTCGCATTGATTTGAAGCTGAATCATGTGTTTCGCTTGCATTTGAAGCTAACTCGTTTGTTTCGCATGCAGTTGAAGCTAAATCATGTATATCACAAGTATTGGAAGCTATACCATTTGTTTCGCATTGATTTGAAGCTAAGCCTTCTACTTCGCATTGATTTGTGGCTGAATCATGTGTTTCGCTTGGATTTGAAGATAACTCGTTTGTTTCGCATGCAGTTGAAGTTAAATCATGTATATCACAAGTATTTGAAGCTAAACCATTTGTTTCGTTTGGATTTGAAGCTAAGCCTTCTACTTCGCATTGATTTGAAGCTAAATCATGTGTTTCGCTTGAGTTTGAAGTTAACACGTCTGTTTCACATGTAGTTGAAGCTAAATCATGTATATCACAGGTATTTGAATGTAAACCATTTGTTTCGCATGGATTTGAAGCTAAGCCTTCTACTTCGCATTGATTTGAAGCTGAATCATGTGTGTCGTTTGGATTAGAAGCTAACTCGTTTGTTTCACATGCAGTTGAAGCTAAATCATGTATATCACAGGTATTTGAAGCATAACCATTTGTTTCGCATGGATTTGAAGCTAAGCCTTCTACTTCGCATTGATTTGAAGCTGAATCATGTGTTTCGCTTGGATTTGAAGCTAACTCGTTTGTTTCGCATGCAGTTGAAGCTAAATCATGTATGTCACAAGTATTTGTAGCTAAACCATTTGATTCGCATGAATATTAAGGTGAACCATGTGTTTCGAATGAATGTGAAACTAAATCGTGTGTTTCGAATGGATTTGAAGCTAACACGTTTGTTTTGCATGCAGTTGAAGCTGAATCATGTATATCACAAGTATTTCAAGCTGAACCAATTGACTTCTATGGATTTGAAGCTATGCCTTCTACTTCCCATTGATTTGGAGCTAAATCATGTGTCTCGCTTGAATTTAAAGCTAACTCGTTTTTTTCGCCTGCATTTGAAACTAAATCATGTATATAACACATATTTGAAGCTAAATCATTCGATTCGCATGGATTTGAAGCTAAGCCTTCTACTTCGCATTGATTTTAAGCTAAATCATGTGTTTCGCATGGATTTGAAGCTAACTCGTTTGTTTCACATGCAGTTGAAGCTAAATCATGTATATCACAAGTACTTGAAGCTATACCATTCGCTTCGCATGGATTTGAAGCTAAGCCTTCTACTTCGCATTGATTTGAAGCTGAATCATGTGTTTCGCTTGGATTCGAAGCTAACTCGTTTGTTTCGCATGCAGTTGAAGCTAAATCATGTATGTCTCAAGTATTTGTAGCTAAACCATTTGATTCGCATGAATATTAAGGTGAACTATGTGTTTCGAATGAATGTGAAACTAAATGGTGTGTTTCGAATGGATTTGAAGCTAACACGTTTGTTTTGCACGCTGTTGAAGCTGAATCATGTATATCACAAGTATTTGAAGCTGAACCATTTGACTTCTATGGATTTGAAGCTAAGCCTTCTACTTCGCATTGATTTGGAGCTAAATCATGTGTCTCGCAGGAATTTAAAGCTAACTCGTTTTTTTCGCCTGCATTTGAAGCTAAATCATGTATATCTCAAATATTTGAAGCTAAATCATTCGATTCGCATGGATTTGAAACTAAGCCTTCTACTTCGCATTGATTTTAAGCTAAATCATGTGTTTCGCATGGATTTGAAGCTAACTCGTTTGTTTCACATGCAGTTGAAGCTAAATCATGTATATCACAGCTATTTGAAGCATAACCATTTGTTTCGCATGGATTTGAAGCTAAGCCTTCTACTTCCCATTGATTTGGAGCTAAATCATGTGTCTCGCTTGAATTTAAAGCTAACTCGTTTTTTTCGCCTGCATTTGAAACTAAATCATGTATATAACAAATATTTGAAGCTAAATCATTCGATTCGCATGGATTTGAAGCTAAGCCTTCTACTTCGCATTGATTTTAAGCTAAATCATGTGTTTCGCATGGATTTGAAGCTAACTCGTTTGTTTCACATGCAGTTGAAGCTAAATCATGTATATCACAAGTACTTGAAGCTATACCATTCGCATCGCATGGATTTGAAGCTAAGCCTTCTACTTCGCATTGATTTGAAGCTGAATCATGTGTTTCGCTTGGATTTGAAGCTAACTCGTTTGTTTCACATGCAGTTGAAGCTAAATCATGTATATCACAGCTATTTGAAGCATAACCATTTGTTTCGCATGGATTTGAAGCTAAGCATTCTACTTCGCATTGATTTGACGCTCAATCATGTGTTTCGCTTGGATTTGAAGCTAACTCGTTTGTTTCGCATGCAGTTGAAGCTAAATCATGTATATCACAGCTATTTGAAGCATAACCATTTGTTTCGCATGGATTTGAAGTTAAGCTTTCTACTTCGCATTGATTTGACGCTCAATCATGTGTTTCGCTTGGATTTGAAGCTAACTCGTTTGTTTCGCATGCAGTTGAAGCTAAATCATGTATGTCACAAGTATTTGTAGCTAAACCATTTGATTCGCATGAATATTAAGGTGAACCATGTGTTTCGAATGAATGTGAAACTAAATCGTGTGTTTCAAATGGATTTGAAGCTAACACGTTTGTTTTGCATGCTGTTGAAGCTATATCCCTTATATTTGCAAGCATTTGAAGCCAAATCATACGTTTTGCATGGTTTTGAAGCTAAGCCTTCTACTTCGCATTGATTTGAAGTTAAATCATGTGTTTCCTTCGAGTGTGAAGCTAAATCGTTTGTTTCGCGTGCAGTTGATGCTGAATCATGTATATCACAAGTATTTGAAGCTAAACCATTTGTTTCTCATGGATTTGAAGCTAAAACATGTGTTACGCTTGAATTTGAAACTAACACGTTTGTTTCACATGCAGTTGAAGCTAAATCATGTATGTCACAAGTATTTGAAGCTGAAACATTCGATTCGCCTGGATTTGAAGCTAAGCCTAATACTTCGCATTGATTTGAAGCTGAATCATGTGTTTCGCTTGCATTTGAAGCTAACTCGTTTGTTTCGCATGCAGTTGAAGCTAAATCATGTATATCACAAGTATTGGAAGCTATACCATTTGTTTCGCATTGATTTGAAGCTAAGCCTTCTACTTCGCATTGATTTGTGGCTGAATCATGTGTTTCGCTTGGGTTTGAAGATAACTCGTTTTTTCGCATGCAGTTGAAGTTAAATCATGTATATCACAAGTATTTGAAGCTAAACCATTTGTTTCGTTTGGATTTGAAGCTAAGCCTTCTACTTCGCATTGATTTGAAGCTAAATCATGTGTTTCGCTTGAGTTTGAAGTTAACACGTCTGTTTCACATGTATTTGAAGCTAAATCATGTATATCACAGGTATTTGAATGTAAACCATTTGTTTCGCATGGATTTGAAGCTAAGCCTTCTACTTCGCATTGATTTGAAGCTGAATCATGTGTTTCGTTTGGATTAGAAGCTAACTCGTTTGTTTCACATGCAGTTGAAGCTAAATCATGTATATCACAGGTATTTGAAGCATAACCATTTGTTTCGCATGGATTTGATGCTAAGCTTTCTACTTCGCATTGATTTGACGCTCAATCATGTGTTTCGCTTGGATTTGAAGCTAACTCGTTTGTTTCGCATGCAGTTGAAGCTAAATCATGTATGTCACAAGTATTTGTAGCAGAACCATTTGATTCGCATGAATATTAAGGTGAACCATGTGTTTCGAATGAATGTGAAACTAAATGGTGTGTTTCGAATGGATTTGAAGCTAACACGTTTGTTTTGCACGCTGTTGAAGCTGAATCATGTATATCACAAGTATTTGAAGCTGAACCATTTGACTTCTATGGATTTGAAGCTACGCCTTCTACTTCGCATTGATTTGAAGTTAAATCATGTGTTTCCTTCGAGTGTGAAGCTAAATCGTTTGTTTCGCGTGCAGTTGATGCTGAATCATGTATATCACAAGTATTTGAAGCTAAACCATTTGTTTCTCATGGATTTGAAGCTAAAACATGTGTTACGCTTGAATTTGAAACTAACAAGTTTGTTTCACATGCAGTTGAATCTAAATCATGTATGTCACAAGTATTTGAAGCTGAAACATTCGATTCGCCTGGATTTGAAGCTAAGCCTAATACTTCGCATTGATTTGAAGCTGAATCATGTGTTTCGCTTGCATTTGAAGTTAACACGTCTGTTTCACATGTAGTTGAAGCTAAATCATGTATATCACAGGTATTTGAATGTAAACCATTTGTTTCGCATGGATTTGAAGCTAAGCCTTCTACTTCGCATTGATTTGAAGCTGAATCATGTGTTTCGCTTGGATTTGAAGCTAACTCGTTTGTTTCGCATGCAGTTCAAGCTAAATCATGTATGTCACAAGTATTTGTAGCTAAACCATTTGATTCGCATGAATATTAAGGTGAACCATGTGTTTCGAAAGAATGTGAAACTAAATCGTGTGTTTCGAATGGATTTGAAGCTAACACGTTTGTTTTGCATGCAGTTGAAGCTGAATCATGTATATCACAAGTATTTCAAGCTGAACCATTTGACTTCTATGGATTTGAAGCTAAGCCTTCTACTTCGCATTGATTTGGAGCTAAATCATGTGTCTCGCTTGAATTTAAAGCTAACTCGTTTTTTTCGCCTGCATTTGAAACTAAATCATGTATATAACAAATATTTGAAGCTAAATCATTCGATTCGCATGGATTTAAAGCTAAGCCTTCTACTTCGCATTGATTTTAAGCTAAATCATGTGTTTCGCATGGATTTGAAGCTAACTCGTTTGTTTCACATGCAGTTGAAGCTAAATCATGTATATCACAGCTATTTGAAGCATAACCATTTGTTTCGCATGGATTTGAAGCTAAGCATTCTACTTCGCATTGATTTGACGCTCAATCATGTGTTTCGCTTGGATTTGAAGCTAACTCGTTTGTTTCGCATGCAGTTGAAGCTAAATCATGTATGTCACATGTATTTGTAGCAAAACCATTTGATTCGCATGAACATTAAGGAGAACCATGTGTTTCGAATGAATGTGGAACTATATCGTTTGTTTCAAATGGATTTGAAGCTAACACGTTTGTTTTGCATGCAGTTGAAGCTAAATCATGTATATCACAAGTATTTGAAGCTGAACCATTTGACTTCTATTGATTTGAAGCTAAGCCTTCCACTTCGCATTGATTTGGAGCTAAATCATGTGTCTCGCATGAATTTAAAGCTAACTAGATTTTTTCGCCTGCATTTGAAGTTAAATCATGTATATCACAAATATTTGAAGCTAAATCATTCGATTCGCATGGATTTGAAGCTAAGCCTTCTACTTCGCATTGATTTTCAGCTAAATCATTTGTTTCGCATGGATTTAAAGCTAACTCGTTTGTTTCACATGCAGTTGAAGCTAAATCCTGTATATCACAAGTATTTGAAGCTATACCATTTGTTTCGCATGGATTTGAAGCTGAGCCTTCTACTTCGCATTGATTTGAAGCTGAATCATGTGTTTCGCTTGTATTTGAAGCTAACTCGTTTGTTTCGCATGCAGTTGAAGCTAAATCATGTATGTCACAAGTATTTGTAGCTAAACCATTTGATTTGCATGAATATTAAGGTGAACCATGTGTTTCGAATGAATGTGAAACTAAATCGTGTGTTTCGAATGGATTTGAAGCTAACACGTTTGTTTTGCATGCAATTGAATCTGAATCATGTATATCACAAGTATTTGAAGCTGAACCTTTTGACTTCTATGGATTTGGAGCTAAGCCTTCTACTTCGCATTGATTTCGAGCTAAATCATGTGTCTCGCATGAATTTAAAGCTAACTCGATTTTTTCGCCTGCATTTGAAGCTAAATCATGTATATCACAAATATTTGAAGCTAAATCATTCGATTCGCATGGATTTGAAGCTAAGCCTTCTACTTCGCATTGATTTTAAGCTAAATCAAGTGTTTCGCATGGATTTGAAGCTAACTCGTTTTTCTCACATGCAGTTGAAGCTAAATCATGTATATCACAAGTATTTGAAGCTGAACCATTTGACTTCTATGGATTTGCAGCTAAGGCTTCTACTTCGCATTGATTTGGAGCTAAATCATGTGTCTCGCATGAATTTAAAGCTAACTCGTTTTTTTCGCCTGCATTTGAAGCTAAATCATGTATATCTCAAATATTTGAAGCTAAATCATTCGATTCGCATGGATTTGAATCTAAGCCTTCTACTTCGCATTGATTCGAAGCTGAATCATGTGTTTCGCTTGGATTTGAAGCTAACTCGTTTGTTTCGCATGCAGTTGAAGCTAATCATGTATGTCACAAGTATTTGTAGCTAAACCATTTGATTCGCATGAATATTAAGGTGAACCATGTGTTTCGAATGAATGTGAAACTAAATGGTGTGTTTCGAATGGATTTGAAGCTAACACGTTTGTTTTGCACGCTGTTGAAGCTGAATCATGTATATCACAAGTATTTGAAGCTGAACCATTTGACTTCTATGGATTTGCAGCTAAGGCTTCTACTTCGCATTGATTTGGAGCTAAATCATGTGTCTCGCATGAATTTAAAGCTAACTCGTTTTTTTCGCCTGCATTTGAAGCTAAATCATGTATATCTCAAATATTTGAAGCTAAATCATTCGATTCGCATGGATTTGAATCTAAGCCTTCTACTTCGCATTGATTCGAAGCTGAATCATGTGTTTCGCTTGGATTTGAAGCTAACTCGTTTGTTTCGCATGCAGTTGAAGCTAAATCATGTATGTCACAAGTATTTGTAGCTAAACCATTTGATTCGCATGAATATTAAGGTGAACCATGTGTTTCGAATGAATGTGAAACTAAATCGTGTGTTTCGAATGGATTTGAAGCTAACACGTTTGTTTTGCACGCTGTTGAAGCTGAATCATGTATATCACAAGTATTTGAAGCTGAAACATTTGACTTCTATGGATTTGAAGCTAAGCCTTCCACTTCGCATTGATTTGGAGCTAAATCATGTGTCTCGCATGAATTTAAAGCTAACTCGTTTTTATCGCCTACATTTGAAGCTAAATCATGTATATCTCAAATATTTGAAGCTAAATCATTCGATTCGCATGGATTTGAAGCTAAGCCTTCTACTTCGCATTGATTTTAAGCTAAATCATTTGTTTCGCATGGATTTGAAGCTAACTCGTTTGTTTCACATGCAGTTGAAGCTAAATCCTGTATATCACAAGTATTTGAAGCTATACCATTTGTTTCGCATGGATTTGAAGCTAAGCCTTCTACTTCGCATTGATTTGAAGCTGAATCATGTGTTTCGTTTGGATTAGAAGCTAACTCGTTTGTTTCACATGCAGTTGAAGCTAAATCATGTATATCACAGGTATTTGAAGCATAACCATTTGTTTCGCATGGATTTGATGCTAAGCTTTCTACTTCGCATTGATTTGACGCTCAATCATGTGTTTCGCTTGGATTTGAAGCTAACTCGTTTGTTTCGCATGCAGTTGAAGCTAAATCATGTATGTCACAAGTATTTGTAGCTAAACCATTTGATTCGCATGAATATTAAGGTGAACCATGTGTTTCGAATGAATGTGAAACTAAATCGTGTGTTTCGAATGGATTTGAAGCTAACACGTTTGTTTTGCATGCAGTTGAAGCTGAATCATGTATATCACAAGTATTTCAAGCTGAACCATTTGACTTCTATGGATTTGAAGCTAAGCCTTCTACTTCCCATTGATTTGGAGCTAAATCATGTGTCTCGCTTGAATTTAAAGCTAACTCGTTTTTTTCGCCTGCATTTGAAACTAAATCATGTATATAACAAATATTTGAAGCTAAATCATTCGATTCGCATGGATTTGAAGCTAAGCCTTCTACTTCGCATTGATTTTAAGCTAAATCATGTGTTTCGCATGGATTTGAAGTTAACTCGTTTGTTTCACATGCAGTTGAAGCTAAATCATGTATATCACAAGTACTTGAAGCTATACCATTCGCTTCGCACGGATTTGAAGCTAAGCCTTCTACTTCGCATTGATTTGAAGCTGAATCATGTGTTTCGCTTGGATTTGAAGCTAACTCGTTTGTTTCGCATGCAGTTGAAGCTAAATCATGTATGTCTCAAGTATTTGTAGCTAAACCATTTGATTCGCATGAATATTAAGGTGAACTATGTGTTTCGAATGAATGTGAAACTAAATGGTGTGTTTCGAATGGATTTGAAGCTAACACGTTTGTTTTGCACGCTGTTGAAGCTGAATCATGTATATCACAAGTATTTGAAGCTGAACCATTTGACTTCTATGGATTTGAAGCTAAGCCTTCTACTTCGCATTGATTTGGAGCTAAATCATGTGTCTCGCAGGAATTTAAAGCTAACTCGTTTTTTTCGCCTGCATTTGAAGCTAAATCATGTATATCTCAAATATTTGAAGCTAAATCATTCGATTCGCATGGATTTGAAAGTAAGCCTTCTACTTCGCATTGATTTTAAGCTAAATCATGTGTTTCGCATGGATTTGAAGCTAACTCGTTTGTTTCACATGCAGTTGAAGCTAAATCATGTATTTCACAGCTATTTGAAGCATAACCATTTGTTTCGCATGGATTTGAAGCTAAGCATTCTACTTCGCATTGATTTGACGCTCAATCATGTGTTTCGCTTGGATTTGAAGCTAACTCGTTTGTTTCGCATGCAGTTGAAGCTAAATCATGTATATCACAGCTATTTGAAGCATAACCATTTGTTTCGCATGGATTTGAAGCTAAGCATTCTACTTCGCATTGATTTGACGCTCAATCATGTGTTTCGCTTGGATTTGAAGCTATCTCGTTTGTTTCACATGCACTTGAAGCTAAATCATGTATATCACAGGTATTTGAAGCATAACCATTTGTTTCGCATGGATTTGAAGTTAAGCTTTCTACTTCGCATTGATTTGACGCTCAATCATGTGTTTCGCTTGGATTTGAAGCTAACTCGTTTGTTTCGCATGCAGTTGAAGCTAAATCATGTATGTCACAAGTATTTGTAGCTAAACCATTTGATTCGCATGAATATTAAGGTGAACCATGTGTTTCGAATGAATGTGAAACTAAATCGTGTGTTTCAAATGGATTTGAAGCTAACACGTTTGTTTTGCATGCTGTTGAAGCTATATCCCTTATATTTGCAAGCCTTTGAAGCCAAATCATACGTTTTGCATGGTTTTGAAGCTAAGCCTTCTACTTCGCATTGATTTGAAGTTAAATCATTTGTTTCCTTCGAGTGTGAAGCTAAATCGTTTGTTTCGCGTGCAGTTGATGCTGAATCATGTATATCACAAGTATTTGAAGCTAAACCATTTGTTTCTCATGGATTTGAAGCTAAAACATGTGTTACGCTTGAATTTGAAACTAACACGTTTATTTCACATGCAGTTGAAGCTAAATCATGTATGTCACAAGTATTTGAAGCTGAAACATTCGATTCGCCTGGATTTGAAGCTAAGCCTAATACTTCGCATTGATTTGAAGCTGAATCATGTGTTTCGCTTGCATTTGAAGCTAACTCGTTTGTTTCGCATGCAGTTGAAGCTAAATCATGTATATCATAAGTATTGGAAGCTATACCATTTGTTTCGCATTGATTTGAAGCTAAGCCTTCTACTTCGCATTGATTTGAAGTTAAATCATGTGTTTCCTTCGAGTGTGAAGCTAAATCGTTTGTTTCGCGTGCAGTTGATGCTGAATCATGTATATCACAAGTATTTGAAGCTAAACCATTTGTTTCTCATGGATTTGAAGCTGAATCATGTGTTTCGCTTGCATTTGAAGCTAACTCGTTTGTTTCGCATGCAGTTGAAGCTAAATCATGTATATCACAAGTATTGGAAGCTATACCATTTGTTTCGCATTGATTTGAAGCTAAGCCTTCTACTTCGCATTGATTTGTGGCTGAATCATGTGTTTCGCTTGGATTTGAAGATAACTCGTTTGTTTCGCATGCAGTTGAAGTTAAATCATGTATATCACAAGTATTTGAAGCTAAACCATTTGTTTCGTTTGGATTTGAAGCTAAGCCTTCTACTTCGCATTGATTTGAAGCTAAATCATGTGTTTCGCTTGAGTTTGAAGTTAACACGTCTGTTTCACATGTAGTTGAAGCTAAATCATGTATATCACAGGTATTTGAATGTAAACCATTTGTTTCGCATGGATTTGAAGCTAATCCTTCTACTTCGCATTGATTTGAAGCTGAATCATGTGTTTCGCTTGGATTTGAAGCTAACTCGTTTGTTTCGCATGCAGTTGAAGCTAAATCATGTATGTCACAAGTATTTGTAGCTAAACCATTTGATTCGCATGAATATTAAGGTGAACCATGTGTTTCGAATGAATGTGAAACTAAATCGTGTGTTTCGAATGGATTTGAAGCTAACACGTTTGTTTTGCATGCAGTTGAAGCTGAATCATGTATATCACAGCTATTTGAAGCATAACCATTTGTTTCGCATGGATTTGAAGCTAAGCATTCTACTTCGCATTGATTTGACGCTCAATCATGTGTTTCGCTTGCATTTGAATCTAACTCGTTTGTTTCGCATGCAGTTGAAGCTAAATCATGTATATCACAAGTATTGGAAGCTATACCATTTGTTTCGCATTGATTTGAAGCTAAGCCTTCTACTTCGCATTGATTTGGGGCTGAATCATGTGTTTCGCTTGGATTTGAAGATAACTCGTTTGTTTCGCATGCAGTTGAAGTTAAATCATGTATATCACAAGTATTTGAAGCTAAACCATTTGTTTCGTTTGGATTTGAAGCTAAGCCTTCTACTTCGCATTGATTTGAAGCTAAATCATGTGTTTCGCTTGAGTTTGAAGTTAACACGTCTGTTTCACATGTAGTTGAAGCTAAATCATGTATATCACAGGTATTTGAATGTAAACCATTTGTTTCGCATGGATTTGAAGCTAAGCCTTCTACTTCGCATTGATTTGAAGCTGAATCATGTGTTTCGTTTGGATTAGAAGCTAACTCGTTTGTTTCACATGCAGTTGAAGCTAAATCATGTATATCACAGGTATTTGAAGCATAACCATTTGTTTCGCATGGATTTGATGCTAAGCTTTCTACTTCGCATTGATTTGACGCTCAATCATGTGTTTCGCTTGGATTTGAAGCTAACTCGTTTGTTTCGCATGCAGTTGAAGCTAAATCATGTATGTCACAAGTATTTGTAGCTAAACCATTTGATTCGCATGAATATTAAGGTGAACCATGTGTTTCGAATGAATGTGAAACTAAATCGTGTGTGTCGAATGGATTTGAAGCTAACACGTTTGTTTTGCATGCAGTTGAAGCTGAATCATGTATATCACAAGTATTTCAAGCTGAACCAATTGACTTCTATGGATTTGAAGCTAAGCCTTCTACTTCCCATTGATTTGGAGCTAAATCATGTGTCTCGCTTGAATTTAAAGCTAACTCGTTTTTTTCGCCTGCATTTGAAACTAAATCATGTATATAACAAATATTTGAAGCTAAATCATTCGATTCGCATGGATTTGAAGCTAAGCCTTCTACTTTGCATTGATTTTAAGCTAAATCATGTGTTTCGCATGGATTTGAAGCTAACTCGTTTGTTTCACATGCAGTTGAAGCTAAATCATGTATATCACAAGTACTTGAAGCTATACCATTCGCTTCGCATGGATTTGAAGCTAAGCCTTCTACTTCGCATTGATTTGAAGCTGAATCATGTGTTTCGCTTGGATTTGAAGCTAACTCGTTTGTTTCACATGCAGTTGAAGCTAAATCATGTATATCACAGCTATTTGAAGCATAACCATTTGTTTCGCATGGATTTGAAGCTAAGCATTCTACTTCGCATTGATTTGACGCTCAATCATGTGTTTCGCTTGGATTTGAAGCTAACTCGTTTGTTTCGCATGCAGTTGAAGCTAAATCATGTATGTCACAAGTATTTGTAGCTAAACCATTTGATTCGCATGAATATTAAGGTGAACCATGTGTTTCGAATGAATGTGAAACTAAATCGTGTGTTTCAAATGGATTTGAAGCTAACACGTTTGTTTTGCATGCTGTTGAAGCTATATCCCTTATATTTGCAAGCATTTGAAGCCAAATCATACGTTTTGCATGGTTTTGAAGCTAAGCCTTCTACTTCGCATTGATTCGAAGTTAAATCATGTGTTTCCTTCGAGTGTGAAGCTAAATCGTTTGTTTCGCGTGCAGTTGATGCTGAATCATGTATATCACAAGTATTTGAAGCTAAACCATTTGTTTCTCATGGATTTGAAGCTAAAACATGTGTTACGCTTGAATTTGAAACTAACACGTTTGTTTCACATGCAGTTGAAGCTAAATCATGTATGTCACAAGTATTTGAAGCTGAAACATTCGATTCGCCTGGATTTGAAGCTAAGCCTAATACTTCGCATTGATTTGTGGCTGAATCATGTGTTTCGCTTGGATTTGAAGATAACTCGTTTGTTTCGCATGCAGTTGAAGTTAAATCATGTATATCACAAGTATTTGAAGCTAAACCATTTGTTTCGTTTGGATTTGAAGCTAAGCCTTCTACTTCGCATTGATTTGAAGCTAAATCATGTGTTTCGCTTGAGTTTGAAGTTAACACGTCTGTTTCACATGTAGTTGAAGCTAAATCATGTATATCACAGGTATTTGAATGTAAACCATTTGTTTCGCATGGATTTGAAGCTAATCCTTCTACTTCGCATTGATTTGAAGCTGAATCATGTGTTTCGCTTGGATTTGAAGCTAACTCGTTTGTTTCGCATGCAGTTGAAGCTAAATCATGTATGTCACAAGTATTTGTAGCTAAACCATTTGATTCGCATGAATATTAAGGTGAACCATGTGTTTCGAATGAATGTGAAACTAAATCGTGTGTTTCGAATGGATTTGAAGCTAACACGTTTGTTTTGCATGCAGTTGAAGCTGAATCATGTATATCACAAGTATTTCAAGCTGAACCAATTGACTTCTATGGATTTGAAGCTAAGCCTTCTACTTCCCATTGATTTGGAGCTAAAACATGTGTCTCGCTTGAATTTAAAGCTAACTCGTTTTTTTCGCCTGCATTTGAAACTAAATCATGTATATAACAAATATTTGAAGCTAAATCATTCGATTCGCATGGATTTGAAGCTAAGCCTTCTACTTCGCATTGATTTTAAGCTAAATCATGTGTTTCGCATGGATTTGAAGCTAACTCGTTTGTTTCACATGCAGTTGAAGCTAAATCATTTATATCACAAGTACTTGAAGCTATACCATTCGCTTCGCATGGATTTGAAGCTAAGCCTTCTACTTCGCATTGATTTGAAGCTGAATCATGTGTTTCCCTTGGATTTGAAGCTAACTCGTTTGTTTCACATGCAGTTGAAGCTAAATCATGTATATCACAGCTATTTGAAGCATAACCATTTGTTTCGCATGGATTTGAAGCTAAGCATTCTACTTCGCATTGATTTGACGCTCAATCATGTGTTTCGCTTGCATTTGAATCTAACTCGTTTGTTTCGCATGCAGTTGAAGCTAAATCATGTATATCACAAGTATTGGAAGCTATACCATTTGTTTCGCATTGATTTGAAGCTAAGCCTTCTACTTCGCATTGATTTGGGGCTGAATCATGTGTTTCGCTTGGATTTGAAGATAACTCGTTTGTTTCGCATGCAGTTGAAGTTAAATCATGTATATCACAAGTATTTGAAGCTAAACCATTTGTTTCGTTTGGATTTGAAGCTAAGCCTTCTACTTCGCATTGATTTGAAGCTAAATCATGTGTTTCGCTTGAGTTTGAAGTTAACACGTCTGTTTCACATGTAGTTGAAGCTAAATCATGTATATCACAGGTATTTGAATGTAAACCATTTGTTTCGCATGGATTTGAAGCTAAGCCTTCTACTTCGCATTGATTTGAAGCTGAATCATGTGTTTCGTTTGGATTAGAAGCTAACTCGTTTGTTTCACATGCAGTTGAAGCTAAATCATGTATATCACAGGTATTTGAAGCATAACCATTTGTTTCGCATGGATTTGATGCTAAGCTTTCTACTTCGCATTGATTTGACGCTCAATCATGTGTTTCGCTTGGATTTGAAGCTAACTCGTTTGTTTCGCATGCAGTTGAAGCTAAATCATGTATGTCACAAGTATTTGTAGCTAAACCATTTGATTCGCATGAATATTAAGGTGAACCATGTGTTTCGAATGAATGTGAAACTAAATCGTGTGTGTCGAATGGATTTGAAGCTAACACGTTTGTTTTGCATGCAGTTGAAGCTGAATCATGTATATCACAAGTATTTCAAGCTGAACCAATTGACTTCTATGGATTTGAAGCTAAGCCTTCTACTTCCCATTGATTTGGAGCTAAATCATGTGTCTCGCTTGAATTTAAAGCTAACTCGTTTTTTTCGCCTGCATTTGAAACTAAATCATGTATATAACAAATATTTGAAGCTAAATCATTCGATTCGCATGGATTTGAAGCTAAGCCTTCTACTTTGCATTGATTTTAAGCTAAATCATGTGTTTCGCATGGATTTGAAGCTAACTCGTTTGTTTCACATGCAGTTGAAGCTAAATCATGTATATCACAAGTACTTGAAGCTATACCATTCGCTTCGCATGGATTTGAAGCTAAGCCTTCTACTTCGCATTGATTTGAAGCTGAATCATGTGTTTCGCTTGGATTTGAAGCTAACTCGTTTGTTTCACATGCAGTTGAAGCTAAATCATGTATATCACAGCTATTTGAAGCATAACCATTTGTTTCGCATGGATTTGAAGCTAAGCATTCTACTTCGCATTGATTTGACGCTCAATCATGTGTTTCGCTTGGATTTGAAGCTAACTCGTTTGTTTCGCATGCAGTTGAAGCTAAATCATGTATATCACAGCTATTTGAAGCATAACCATTTGTTTCGCATGGATTTGAAGTTAAGCTTTCTACTTCGCATTGATTTGACGCTCAATCATGTGTTTCGCTTGGATTTGAAGCTAACTCGTTTGTTTCGCATGCAGTTGAAGCTAAATCATGTATGTCACAAGTATTTGTAGCTAAACCATTTGATTCGCATGAATATTAAGGTGAACCATGTGTTTCGAATGAATGTGAAACTAAATCGTGTGTTTCAAATGGATTTGAAGCTAACACGTTTGTTTTGCATGCTGTTGAAGCTATATCCCTTATATTTGCAAGCATTTGAAGCCAAATCATACGTTTTGCATGGTTTTGAAGCTAAGCCTTCTACATCGCATTGATTCGAAGTTAAATCATGTGTTTCCTTCGAGTGTGAAGCTAAATCGTTTGTTTCGCGTGCAGTTGATGCTGAATCATGTATATCACAAGTATTTGAAGCTAAACCATTTGTTTCTCATGGATTTGAAGCTAAAACATGTGTTACGCTTGAATTTGAAACTAACACGTTTGTTTCACATGCAGTTGAAGCTAAATCATGTATGTCACAAGTATTTGAAGCTGAAACATTCGATTCGCCTGGATTTGAAGCTAAGCCTAATACTTCGCATTGATTTGAAGCTGAATCATGTGTTTCGCTTGCATTTGAAGCTAACTCGTTTGTTTCGCATGCAGTTGAAGCTAAATCATGTATATCACAAGTATTGGAAGCTATACCATTTGTTTCGCATTGATTTGAAGCTAAGCCTTCTACTTCGCATTGATTTGGGGCTGAATCATGTGTTTCGCTTGGATTTGAAGATAACTCGTTTGTTTCGCATGCAGTTGAAGTTAAATCATGTATATCACAAGTATTTGAAGCTAAACCATTTGTTTCGTTTGGATTTGAAGCTAAGCCTTCTACTTCGCATTGATTTGAAGCTAAATAATGTGTTTCGCTTGAGTTTGAAGTTAACACGTCTGTTTCACATGTAGTTGAACCTAAATCATGTATATCACAGGTATTTGAATGTAAACCATTTGTTTCGCATGGATTTGAAGCTAAGCCTTCTACTTCGCATTGATTTGAAGCTGAATCATGTGTTTCGTTTGGATTAGAAGCTAACTCGTTTGTTTCACATGCAGTTGAAGCTAAATCATGTATATCACAAGTACTTGAAGCTATACCATTCGCTTCGCATGGATTTGAAGCTAAGCCTTCTACTTCGCATTGATTTGAAGCTGAATCATGTGTTTCGCTTGGATTTGAAGCTAACTCGTTTGTTTCGCATGCAGTTGAAGCTAAATCATGTATGTCTCAAGTATTGGTAGCTAAACCATTTGATTCGCATGAATATTATGGTGAACTATGTGTTTCGAATGAATGTGAAACTAAATGGTGTGTTTCGAATGGATTTGAAGCTAACACGTTTGTTTTGCACGCTGTTGAAGCTGAATCATGTATATCACAAGTATTTGAAGCTGAACCATTTGACTTCTATGGATTTGAAGCTAAGCCTTCTACTTCGCATTGATTTGGAGCTAAATCATGTGTCTCGCAGGAATTTAAAGCTAACTCGTTTTTTTCGCCTGCATTTGAAGCTAAATCATGTATATCTCAAATATTTGAAGCTAAATCATTCGATTCGCAAGGATTTGAAACTAAGCCTTCTACTTCGCATTGATTTTAAGCTAAATCATGTGTTTCGCATGGATTTGAAGCTAACTCGTTTGTTTCACATGCAGTTGAAGCTAAATCATTTATATCACAGCTATTTGAAGCATAACCATTTGTTTCGCACCGATTTGAAGCTAAGCATTCTACTTCGCATTGATTTGACGCTCAATCATGTGTTTCGCTTGGATTTGAAGCTAACTCGTTTGTTTCGCATGCAGTTGAAGCTAAATCATGTATATCACAGCTATTTGAAGCATAACCATTTGTTTCGCATGGATTTGAAGTTAAGCTTTCTACTTCGCATTGATTTGACGCTCAATCATGTGTTTCGCTTGGATTTGAAGCTAACTCGTTTGTTTCGCATGCAGTTGAAGCTAAATCATGTATGTCACAAGTATTTGTATCTAAACCATTTGATTCGCATGAATATTAAGGTGAACCATGTGCTTCGAATGAATGTGAAACTAAATCGTGTGTTTCAAATGGATTTGAAGCTAACACGTTTGTTTTGCATGCTGTTGAAGCTATATCCCTTATATTTGCAAGCATTCGAAGCCAAATCATACGTTTTGCATGGTTTTGAAACTAAGCCTTCTACTTCGCATTGATTTGAAGTTAAATCATGTGTTTCCTTCGAGTGTGAAGCTAAATCGTTTGTTTCGCGTGCAGTTGATGCTGAATCATGTGTATCACAAGTATTTGAAGCTAAACCATTTGTTACTCATGGATTTGAAGCTAAAACATGTGTTACGCTTGAATTTGAAACTAACACGTTTGTTTCACATGCAGTTGAAGCTAAATCATGTATGTCACAAGTATTTGAAGCTGAAACATTCGATTCGCCCTGATTTGAAGCTAAGCCTAATACTTCGCATTGATTTGAAGCTGAATCATGTGTTTCGCTTGCATTTGAATCTAACTCGTTTGTTTCGCATGCAGTTGAAGCAAAATCATGTATATCACAAGTATTGGAAGCTATACCATTTGTTTCGCATTGATTTGAAGCTAAGCCTTCTACTTCGCATTGATTTGGGGCTGAATCATGTGTTTCGCTTGGATTTGAAGATAACTCGTTTGTTTCGCATGCAGTTGAAGTTAAATCATGTATATCACAAGTATTTGAAGCTAAACCATTTGTTTCGTTTGGATTTGAAGCTAAGCCTTCTACTTCGCATTGATTTGAAGCTAAATCATGTGTTTCGCTTGAGTTTGAAGTTAACACGTCTGTTTCACATGTAGTTGAAGCTAAATCATGTATATCACAGGTATTTGAATGTAAACCATTTGTTTCGCATGGATTTGAAGCTAAGCCTTCTACTTCGCATTGATTTGAAGCTGAATCATGTGTTTCGTTTGGATTAGAAGCTAACTCGTTTGTTTCACATGCAGTTGAAGCTAAATCATGTATATCACAGGTATTTGAAGCATAACCATTTGTTTCGCATGGATTTGATGCTAAGCTTTCTACTTCGCATTGATTTGACGCTCAATCATGTGTTTCGCTTGGATTTGAAGCTAACTCGTTTGTTTCGCATGCAGTTGAAGCTAAATCATGTATGTCACAAGTATTTGTAGCTAAACCATTTGATTCGCATGAACATTAAGGTGAACCATGTGTTTCGAATGAATGTGAAACTAAATCGTGTGTTTCAAATGGATTTGAAGCTAACACGTTTGTTTTGCATGCAGTTGAAGCTGAATCATGTATATCACAAGTATTTCAAGCTGAACCATTTGACTTCTATGGATTTGAAGCTAAGCCTTCTACTTCGCATTGATTTGGAGCTAAATCATGTGTCTCGCTTGAATTTAATGCTAACTCGTTTTTTTTCGCCTGCATTTGAAACTAAATCATGTATATAACAAATATTTGAAGCTAAATCATTCGATTCGCATGGATTTGAAGCTAAGCATTCTACTTCGCATTGATTTGACGCTCAATCATGTGTTTCGCTTGGATTTGAAGCTAACTCGTTTGTTTCGCATGCAGTTGAAGCTAAATCATGTATATCACAGCTATTTGAAGCATAACCATTTGTTTCGCATGGATTTGAAGCTAAGCCTTCTACTTCGCATTGATTTGACACTGAATCATGTGTTTCGCTTGGATTTGAAGCAAACTCGTTTGTTTCAAATGCAGTTGAAGCTAAATCATGTATATCACAAGTATTTGAAGCTACACCATTTGTTTCGCATGGATTTGAAGCTAAGCCTTCTACTTCGCATTGATTTAAAGCTGAATCATGTGTTTCGCTTGGATTTGAAGCCAACTCGTTTGTTTCGCATGCAGTTGAAGCTAAATCATGTATGTCACAAGTATTTGTAGCTAAACCATTTGATTCGCATGAATATTAAGGTGAACCATGTGTTTCGAATGAATGTGAAACTAAATCGTGTGTTTCGAATGGATTTGAAGCTAACACGTTTGTTTTGCATGCAATTGAATCTGAACCATGTATATCACAAGTATTTGAAGCTGAACCTATTGACTTCTATGGATTTGGAGCTAAGCCTTCTACTTCGCATTGATTTGAAGCTGAATCATGTGTTTCGCTTGGATTTGAAGCTAACTCGTTTGTTTCGCATGCAGTTGAAGCTAAATCATGTATGTCACAAGTATTTGTAGCTAAACCATTTGATTCGCATGAATATTAAGGTGAACCATGTGTTTCGAATGAATGTGAAACTAAATCGTGTGTTTCGAATGGATTGGAAGCTAACTCGTTTGTTTCGCATGCAGTTGAAGCTAAATCATGTATGTCACAAGTATTTGTAGCTAAACCATTTGATTCGCATGAATATTAAGGTGAACCATGTGTTTCGAATGAATGTGAAACTAAATCGTGTGTTTCGAATGGATTTTAAGCTAACACGTTTGTTTTGAATGCAGATGAAGCTGAATCATGTATATCCCAAGTATTTCAAGCTGAACCATTTGACTTCTATGGATTTGCATCTAAGGCTTCTACTTCGCATTGATTTGGAGCTAAATCATGTGTCTCGCATGAATTTAAAGCTAACTCGTTTTTTTCGCCTGCATTTGAAGCTAAATCATGTATATCTCAAATATTTGAAGCTAAATCATTCGATTCGCATGGATTTGAATCTAAGCCTTCTACTTCGCATTGATTTGAAGCTGAATCATGTGTTTCGCTTGGATTTGAAGCTAACTCGTTTGTTTCGCATGCAGTTGAAGCTAAATCATGTATGTCACAAGTATTTGTAGCTAAACCATTTGATTCGCATGAATATTAAGGTGAACCATGTGTTTCGAATGAATGTGAAACTAAATCGTGTGTTTCGAATGGATTTGAAGCTAACACGTTTGTTTTGCATGCAATTGAATCTGAACCATGTATATCACAAGTATTTGAAGCTGAACCTATTGACTTCTATGGATTTGAAGCTAAGCCTTCTACTTCGCATTGATTTGGAACTAAATCATGTGTCTCGCATGAATTTAAAGCTAACTCGATTTTTTCGCCTGCATTTGAAGCTAAATCATTTATATCACAAATATTTGAAGCTAAATCATTCGATTCGCATGGATTTGAAGCTAAGCCTTCTACTTCGCATTGATTTTAAGCTAAATCGTGTGTCTCGCATGAATTTAAAGCTATCTCGTTTTTTTTCGCTTGCATTTGAAGCTAAATCATGTATATCACAAATATTTGAAGCTGAATCATTCGATTCACATGGATTTGAAGCTAAGCCTTCTACTTCGCATTGATTTGACGCTGAATCATGTGTTTCGCTTGGATTTGAAGCTAACTCGTTTGTTTCAAATGCAGTTGAAGCTAAATCATGTATATCACAAGTATTTGAAGCTACACCATTTGTTTCGCATGGATTTGAAGCTAAGCCTTCTACTTCGCATTGATTTAAAGCTGAATCATGTGTTTCGCTTGGATTTGAAGCCAACTCGTTTGTTTCGCATGCAGTTCAAGCTAAATCATGTATGTCACAAGTATTTGTAGCTAAACCATTTGATTCGCATGAATATTAAGGTGAACCATGTGTTTCGAATGAATGTGAAACTAAATCGTGTGTTTCGAATGGATTTGAAGCTAACACGTTTGTTTTGCATGCAATTGAATCTGAACCATGTATATCACAAGTATTTGAAGCTGAACCTATTGACTTCTATGGATTTGGAGCTAAGCCTTCTACTTCGCATTGATTTGGAACTAAATCATGTGTCTCGCATGAATTTAAAGCTAACTCGATTTTTTCGCCTGCATTTGAAGCTAAATCATTTATATCACAAATATTTGAAGCTAAATCATTCGATTCGCATGGATTTGAAGCTAAGCCTTCTACTTCGCATTGATTTTAAGCTAAATCGCGTGTTTCGAATGGATTTGAAGCTAACACGTTTGTTTTGCATGCAGTTGAAGCTGAATCATGTATATCCCAAGTATTTCAAGCTCAACCATTTGACTTCTATGGATTTGAAGCTAAGCCTTCTACTTCGCATTGATTTGGAGCTACATCATGTGTCTCGCATGAATTTAAAGCTAACTCGTTTTTTTCGCTTGCATTTGAAGCTAAATCATGTATATCACAAATATTTGAAGCTAAATCATTCGATTCGCATGGATTTGAAGCTAAGCCTTCTACTTCGCATTGATTTGAAGCTAAATCATGTGACTCGCATGGATTTGGAGCTAACTCGTTTGTTTCTCATGCAGTTGAAGCTTAATCATGTATATCACAAGTATTTGAAGCTAAACCATTTGTTTCGTATGGATTTGAAGCTGAGCCTTCTACTTCGCATTGATTTGAAGCTGAATCATGTGTTTCGCTTGGATTTGAAGATAACTCGTTTGTTTCGCATGCAGTTGAATTTAAATCATGTATATCACAAGTATTTGAAGCTAAACCATTCGATTCGCAGGGATTTGAAGCTAAGCCTTTTACTTCGCATTGATTTTAAGCTAAATCATGTGTTTCGCATTGATTTTAAGCTAACTCGTTTGTTTCACATGCAGTTGAAGCTTAATCATGTATATCACAAGTATTTGAAGCTAAACCATTTGTTTCGTATGGATTTGAAGCTAAGCCTTCTACTTCGCATTGATTTGAAGCTGAGTCATGTGTTTCGCTTGGATTTGAGGCTAACTCGTTTGTTTCGCATGCAGTTGAAGCTAAATCATGTATGTCACAAGTATTTGTAGCTAAACCATTTGATTCGCATGAATATTAAGGTGAACCATGTGTTTCGAATGAATGTGAAACTAAATCGTGTGTTTCGAATGGATTTGAAGCTAACACGTTTGTTTTGCATGCAATTGAATCTGAACCATGTATATCACAAGTATTTGAAGCTGAACCTATTGACTTCTATGGATTTGGAGCTAAGCCTTCTACTTCGCATTGATTTGAAGCTGAATCATGTGTTTCGCTTGGATTTGAAGCTAACTCGTTTGTTTCGCATGCAGTTGAAGCTAAATCATGTATGTCACAAGTATTTGTAGCTAAACCATTTGATTCGCATGAATATTAAGGTGAACCATGTGTTTCGAATGAATGTGAAACTAAATCGTGTGTTTCGAATGGATTGGAAGCTAACTCGTTTGTTTCGCATGCAGTTGAAGCTAAATCATGTATGTCACAAGTATTTGTAGCTAAACCATTTGATTCGCATGAATATTAAGGTGAACCATGTGTTTCGAATGAATGTGAAACTAAATCGTGTGTTTCGAATGGATTTTAAGCTAACACGTTTGTTTTGAATGCAGATGAAGCTGAATCATGTATATCCCAAGTATTTCAAGCTGAACCATTTGACTTCTATGGATTTGCATCTAAGGCTTCTACTTCGCATTGATTTGGAGCTAAATCATGTGTCTCGCATTAATTTAAAGCTAACTCGTTTTTTTCGCCTGCATTTGAAGCTAAATCATGTATATCTCAAATATTTGAAGCTAAATCATTCGATTCGCATGGATTTGAATCTAAGCCTTCTACTTCGCATTGATTTGAAGCTGAATCATGTGTTTCGCTTGGATTTGAAGCTAACTCGTTTGTTTCGCATGCAGTTGAAGCTAAATCATGTATGTCACAAGTATTTGTAGCTAAACCATTTGATTCGCATGAATATTAAGGTGAACCATGTGTTTCGAATGAATGTGAAACTAAATCGTGTGTTTCGAATGGATTAGAAGCTAACACGTTTGTTTTGCATGCAGTTGAAGCTGAATCATGTATATCACAAGCATTTCAAGCTGAACCATTTGACTTCTATGGATTTGAAGCTATGCCTTCTACTTCGCATTGATTTGGAGCTAAATCATGTGTTTCGCTTGAATTTAAAGCTAAGTCGTTTTTTTCGCCTGCATTTGAAACTAAATCATGTATATAACAAATATTTGAAGCTAAATCATTCGATTCGCATGGATTTGAAGCTAAGCCTTCTACTTCGCATTGATTTTAAGCTAAATCATTTGTTTCGCGTGGTTTTGAAGTTAACTCGTTTGTTTCACATGCAGTTGAAGCTAAATCATGTATATCGCAAGTATTTGAAGCTATACAATTTGTTTCGCATGGATTTGAAGCTAAGCCTGCTACTTCGCATTGATTTGAAGCTGAATTATGTGTTTCGCTTGGATTTGAAGCTAACTCGTTTGTCTCGCATGCAGTTGAAGCTAAATCATGTATATCACAAGTATTGGAAGCTATACCATTTGTTTCGCATTGATTTGAAGCTAAGCCTTCTACTTCGCATTGATTTGGAGCTGAATCATGTGTTTCGCTTGGATTTGAAGATAACTCGTTTGTTTCGCATGCAGTTGAAGTTAAATCATGTATATCACAAGTATTTGAAGCGAAACCATTTGTTTCGTTTGGATTTGAAGCTAAGCCTTCTACTTCGCATTGATTTGAAGCTAAATCATGTGTTTCGCTTGAGTTTGAAGTTAACACGTCTGTTTCACATGTAGTTGAAGCTAAATCATGTATATCACAGGTATTTGAATGTAAACCATTTGTTTCGCATGGATTTGAAGCTAAGCCTTCTATTTCGCATTGATTTGAAGCTGAATCATGTGTTTCGCATGGATTTGAAGCTAACTCGTTTGTTTCAAATGCAGTTGAAGCTAATTCATGTATAAAACTAGTATTTGAAGCTAAACCATTTGTTTGGCGTGGATTTCGAGCTAAGCCTTCTACTTCGCATAGATTTGAAGTTAGATAATGTGTTTCGCATGGATATGAAGCCAACTCGTTTGTTTCGCATGCAGTTGAAGCTAAATCATGTATATCGCAAGTATTTGAAGCTACAGCATTTGTTTCGCATGGATTTGAAGCTAAGCCTACTACTTCGCATTGATTTGAAGCTGAATCATGTGTTTCGCTTGGATTTGAAGCTAACTCGTTTGTTTCACATGCAGTTGAAGCTAAATCATGTATATCACAGGTATTTGAGGCATAACCATTTGTTTCGTATGGATTTGAAGCTAAGCTATCTGCTTCGCATTGATTTGAAGCTCAATCATGTGTTTCGCTTGGATTTGAAGCTAACTCGTTTGTTTCGCATGCAGTTGAAGGTAAATCATGTATGTCACAAGTATTTGTAGCTAAACCATTTGATTCGCATGAATATTAAGGTGAACCATGTGTTTCGAATGAATGTGAAACTAAATCGTGTGTTTCGAATAGATTTGAAGCTAACACGTTTGTTTTCCACGCAGTTGAAGCTGAGTCATGTATATCACAAGCATTTCAAGCTGAACCATTTGACTTCTATGGATTTGAAGCTATGCCTTCTACTTCGCATTGATTTGGAGCTAAATCATGTGTCTCGCTTGAATTTAAAGCTAAGTCGTTTTTTTCGCCTGCATTTGAAACTAAATCATGTATATAACATATATTTGAAGCTAAATCATTCGATTCGCATGGATTTGAAGCTAAGCCTTCTACTTCGCATTGATTTTAAGCTAAATCATGTGTTTCGCATGGATTTGAAGCTAACTCGTTTGTTTCACATGCAGTTGAAGCTAAATCATGTATATCACAAGTATTTGAAGCTATACCATTTGCTTCGCATGGATTTGGAGCTAAGCCTTCTACTTCGCATTGATTTGAAGCTGAATCATGTGTTTCGCTTGGATTTGAAGATAACTCGTTTGTTTCACATGCAGTTGAAGTTAAATCATGTATATCACAAGTATTTGAAGCTAAACCATTTGATTCGCATGAATATTAAGGTGAACCATGTGTTTCGAATGAATGTGAAACTAAATCGTGTGTTTCAAATGGATTTGAAGCTAACACGTTTGTTTTGCATGCTGTTGAAGCTATATCCCTTATATTTGCAAGCATTTGAAGCCAAATCATACGTTTTGCATGGTTTTGAAGCTAAGCCTTCTACTTCGCATTGAATTGAAGTTAAATCATGTGTTTCCTTCGAGTGTGAAGCTAAATCGTTTGTTTCGCGTGCAGTTGATGCTGAATCATGTATATCACAAGTATTTGAAGCTAAACCATTTGTTTCTCATGGATTTGAAGCTAAAACATGTGTTACGCTTGAATTTGAAACTAACACGTTTGTTTCACATGCAGTTGAAGCTAAATCATGTATGTCACAAGTATTTGAAGCTGAAACATTCGATTCGCCTGGATTTGAAGCTAAGCCTAATACTTCGCATTGATTTGAAGCTGAATCATGTGTTTCGCTTGCATTTGAAGCTAACTCGTTTGTTTCGCATGCAGTTGAAGCTAAATCATGTGTATCACAGGTATTTGAAGCATAACCATTTGTTTCGCATGGATTTGATGCTAAGCTTTCTACTTCGCATTGATTTGACGCTCAATCATGTGTTTCGCTTGGATTTGATGCTAACTCGTTTGTTTCGCATGCAGTTGAAGCTAAATCATGTATGTCACAAGTATTTGTAGCTAAACCATTTGATTCGCATGAATATTAAGGTGAACCATGTGTTTCGAATGAATGTGAAACTAAATCGTGTGTTTCGAATGGATTAGAAGCTAACACGTTTGTTTTGCATGCAGTTGAAGCTGAATCATGTATATCACAAGCATTTCAAGCTGAACCATTTGACTTCTATGGATTTGAAGCTATGCCTTCTACTTCGCATTGATTTGGAGCTAAATCATGTGTTTCGCTTGAATTTAAAGCTAAGTCGTTTTTTTCGCCTGCATTTGAAACTAAATCATGTATATAACAAATATTTGAAGCTAAATCATTCGATTCGCATGGATTTGAAGCTAAGCCTTCTACTTCGCATTGATTTTAAGCTAAATCATTTGTTTCGCGTGGTTTTGAAGTTAACTCGTTTGTTTCACATGCAGTTGAAGCTAAATCATGTATATCGCAAGTATTTGAAGCTATACAATTTGTTTCGCATGGATTTGAAGCTAAGCCTGCTACTTCGCATTGATTTGAAGCTGAATTATGTGTTTCGCTTGGATTTGAAGCTAACTCGTTTGTCTCGCATGCAGTTGAAGCTAAATCATGTATATCACAAGTATTGGAAGCTATACCATTTGTTTCGCATTGATTTGAAGCTAAGCCTTCTACTTCGCATTGATTTGGAGCTGAATCATGTGTTTCGCTTGGATTTGAAGATAACTCGTTTGTTTCGCATGCAGTTGAAGTTAAATCATGTATATCACAAGTATTTGAAGCGAAACCATTTGTTTCGTTTGGATTTGAAGCTAAGCCTTCTACTTCGCATTGATTTGAAGCTAAATCATGTGTTTCGCTTGAGTTTGAAGTTAACACGTCTGTTTCACATGTAGTTGAAGCTAAATCATGTATATCACAGGTATTTGAATGTAAACCATTTGTTTCGCATGGTTTTGAAGCTAAGCCTTCTATTTCGCATTGATTTGAAGCTGAATCATGTGTTTCGCATGGATTTGAAGCTAACTCGTTTGTTTCAAATGCAGTTGAAGCTAATTCATGTATAAAACTAGTATTTGAAGCTAAACCATTTGTTTGGCGTGGATTTCGAGCTAAGCCTTCTACTTCGCATAGATTTGAAGTTAGATAATGTGTTTCGCATGGATATGAAGCCAACTCGTTTGTTTCGCATGCAGTTGAAGCTAAATCATGTATATCGCAAGTATTTGAAGCTACAGCATTTGTTTCGCATGGATTTGAAGCTAAGCCTACTACTTCGCATTGATTTGAAGCTGAATCATGTGTTTCGCTTGGATTTGAAGCTAACTCGTTTGTTTCACATGCAGTTGAAGCTAAATCATGTATATCACAGGTATTTGAGGCATAACCATTTGTTTCGTATGGATTTGAAGCTAAGCTATCTGCTTCGCATTGATTTGAAGCTCAATCATGTGTTTCGCTTGGATTTGAAGCTAACTCGTTTGTTTCGCATGCAGTTGAAGGTAAATCATGTATGTCACAAGTATTTGTAGCTAAACCATTTGATTCGCATGAATATTAAGGTGAACCATGTGTTTCGAATGAATGTGAAACTAAATCGTGTGTTTCGAATAGATTTGAAGCTAACACGTTTGTTTTCCATGCAGTTGAAGCTGAGTCATGTATATCACAAGCATTTCAAGCTGAACCATTTGACTTCTATGGATTTGAAGCTATGCCTTCTACTTCGCATTGATTTGGAGCTAAATCATGTGTCTCGCTTGAATTTAAAGCTAAGTCGTTTTTTTCGCCTGCATTTGAAACTAAATCATGTATATAACATATATTTGAAGCTAAATCATTCGATTCGCATGGATTTGAAGCTAAGCCTTCTACTTCGCATTGATTTTAAGCTAAATCATGTGTTTCGCATGGATTTGAAGCTAACTCGTTTGTTTCACATGCAGTTGAAGCTAAATCATGTATATCACAAGTATTTGAAGCTATACCATTCGCTTCGCATGGATTTGAAGCTAAGCCTTCTACTTCGAATTGATTTTAAGCTAAATCATGTGTTTCGCATGGATTTGAAGCTAACTCGTTTGTTTCACATGCAGTTGAAGCTAAATCATGTATATCACAAGTATTTGAAGCTATACCATTTGCTTCGCATGGATTTGGAGCTAAGCCTTCTACTTCGCATTGATTTGAAGCTGAATCATGTGTTTCGCTTGGATTTGAAGATAACTCGTTTGTTTCACATGCAGTTGAAGTTAAATCATGTATATCACAAGTATTTGAAGCTAAACCATTTGATTCGCATGAATATTAAGGTGAACCATGTGTTTCGAATGAATGTGAAACTAAATCGTGTGTTTCAAATGGATTTGAAGCTAACACGTTTGTTTTGCATGCTGTTGAAGCTATATCTCTTATATTTGCAAGCATTTGAAGCCAAATCATACGTTTTGCATGGTTTTGAAGCTAAGCCTTCTACTTCGCATTGAATTGAAGTTAAATCATGTGTTTCCTTCGAGTGTGAAGCTAAAACGTTTGTTTCGCGTGCTGTTGATGCTGAATCATGTATATCACAAGTATTTGAAGCTAAACCATTTGTTTCTCATGGATTTGAAGCTAAAACATGTGTTACGCTTGAATTTGAAACTAACACGTTTGTTTCACATGCAGTTGAAGCTAAATCATGTATGTCACAAGTATTTGAAGCTGAAACATTCGATTCGCCTGGATTTGAAGCTAAGCCTAATACTTCGCATTGATTTGAAGCTGAATCATGTGTTTCGCTTGCATTTGAAGCTAACTCGTTTGTTTCGCATGCAGTTGAAGCTAAATCATGTGTATCACAAGTATTGGAAGCTATACCATTTGTTTCGCATTGATTTGAAGCTAAGCCTTCTACTTCGCATTGATTTGGGGCTGAATCATGTGTTTCGCTTGGATTTAAAGATAACTCGTTTGTTTCGCATGCAGTTGAAGTTAAATCATGTATATCACAAGTATTTGAAGCTAAACCATTTGTTTCGTTTGGATTTGAAGCTAAGCCTTCTACTTCGCATTGATTTGAAGGTAAATCATGTGTTTCGCTTTAGTTTGAAGTTAACACGTCTGTTTCACATGTAGTTGAAGCTAAATCATGTATATCACAGGTATTTGAATGTAAACCATTTGTTTCGCATGGATTTGAAGCTAAGCCTTCTACTTCGCATTGATTTGAAGCTGAATCATGTGTGTCGTTTGGATTAGAAGCTAACTCGTTTGTTTCACATGCAGTTGAAGCTAAATCATGTATATCACAGGTATTTGAAGCATAACCATTTGTTTCGCATGGATTTGATGCTAAGCTTTCTACTTCGCATTGATTTGACGCTCAATCATGTGTTTCGCTTGGATTTGAAGCTAACTCGTTTGTTTCGCATGCAGTTGAAGCTAAATCATGTATGTCACAAGTATTTGTAGCTAAACCATTTGATTCGCATGAATATTAAGGTGAACCATGTGTTTCGAATGAATGTGAAACTAAATCGTGTGTTTCGAATGGATTTGAAGCTAACACGTTTGTTTTGCATGCAGTTGAAGCTGAGTCATGTATATCACAAGCATTTCAAGCTGAACCATTTGACTTCTATGGATTTGAAGCTATGCCTTCTACTTCGCATTGATTTGGAGCTAAATCATGTGTCTCGCTTGAATTTAAAGCTAAGTCGTTTTTTTCGCCTGCATTTGAAACTAAATCATTTATATAACATATATTTGAAGCTAAATCATTCGATTCGCATGGATTTGAAGCTAAGCCTTCTACTTCGCATTGATTTGAAGCTGAATCATGTGTTTCGCTTGGATTTGAAGCTAACTCGTTTGTTTCGCATGCAGTTGAAGCTAAATCATGTATGTCACAAGTATTTGTAGCTAAACCATTTGATTCGCATGAACATTAAGGTGAACCATGTGTTTCGAATGAATGTGAAACTAAATCGTGTGTTTCAAATGGATTTGAAGCTAACACGTTTGTTTTGCATGCAGTTGAAGCTAAATCATGTATATCACATGTATTTGAAGCTGAACCATTGGACATCTATTGATTTGAAGCTAAACCTTCCACTTCGCATTGATTTGGAGCTAAATCATGTGTCTCGCATGAATTTAAAGCTAACTAGTTTTTTTCGCCTGCATTTGAAGTTAAATCATGTATATCACAAATATTTGAAGCTAAATCATTCGATTCGCATGGATTTGAAGCTAAGCCTTCTACTTCGCATTGATTTTAAGCTAAATCATTTGTTTCGCATGGATTTGAAGCTAACTCGTTTGTTTCACATGCAGTTGAAGCTAAATCCTGTATATCACAAGTATTTGAAGCTATACCATTTGTTTCGCATGGATTTGAAGCTAAGCCTTCTACTTCGCATTGATTTGAAGCTGAATCATGTGTTTCGCATGGATTTGAAGCTAACTCGTTTGTTTCACATGCAGTTGAAGCTAAATCATGTATATCACAAGTATTTGAAGCTATACCATTCGCTTCGCATGGATTTGAAGCTAAGCCTTCTACTTCGCATTGATTTGAAGCTGAATCATGTGTTTCGCTTGGATTTGAAGCTAACTCGTTTGTTTCGCATGCGGTTGAAGCAAAATCATGTATGTTACATGTAGTTGTAGCTAAACCATTTGATTCGCATGAATATTAAGGTGAACTATGTGTTTCGAATGAATGTGAAACTAAATGGTGTGTCTCGAATGGATTTGAAGCTAACACGTTTGTTTTGCACGCTGTTGAAGCTGAATCATTTATATCACAAGTATTTGAAGCTGAACCATTTGACTTCTATGGATTTGAAGCTAAGCCTTCCACTTCGCATTGATTTGGAGCTAAATCATGTGTCTCGTATGAATTTAAAGCTAACTAGTTTTTTTCGCCTGCATTTGAAGTTAAATCATGTATATCACAAATATTTGAAGCTAAATCATTCGATTCGCATGGATTTGAAGCTAAGTCTTCTACTTCGCATTGATTTTAAGCTAAATCATTTGTTTCGCATGGATTTGAAGCTAACTCGTTTGTTTCACATGCAGTTGAAGCTAAATCCTGTATATCACAAGTATTTGAAGCTATACCATTTGTTTCGCATGGATTTGAAGCTAAGCCTTCTACTTCGCATTGATTTGAAGCTGAATCATGTGTTTCGCTTGTATTTGAAGCTAACTCGTTTGTTTCGCATGCAGTTGAAGCTAAATCATGTATGTCACAAGTATTTGTAGCTAAACCATTTGATTGGCATGAATATTAAGGTGAACCATGTGTTTCGAATGAATGTGAAACTAAATCGTTTGTTTCAAATGGATTTGAAGCTAATACGTTTGTTTTGCATGCAGTTGAAGCTAAATCATGTATATCACATGTATTTGAAGCTGAACCATTGGACTTCTATTGATTTGAAGCTAAGCCTTCCACTTCGCATTGATTTGGAGCTAAATCATGTATCTCGCATGAATTTAAAGCTAACTAGTTTTTTTCGCCTGCATTTGAAGTTAAATCATGTATATCACAAATATTTGAAGCTAAATCATTCGATTCGCATGGATTTGAAGCTAAGCCTTCTACTTCGCATTGATTTTAAGCTAATTCATTTGTTTCGCATGGATTTGAAGCTAACTCGTTTGTTTCACATGCAGTTGAAGCTAAATCCTGTATATCACAAGTATTTGAAGCTATACCATTTGTTTCGCATGGATTTGAAGCTAAGCCTTCTACTTCGCATTGATTTGAAGCTGAATCATGTGTTTCGCATGGATTTGAAGCTAACTCGTTTGTTTCACATGCAGTTGAAGCTAAATCATGTATATCACAAGTATTTGAAGCTATACCATTCGCTTCGCATGGATTTGAAGCTAAGCCTTCTACTTCGCATTGATTTTAAGCTGAATCATGTGTTTCGCTTGGATTTGAAGCTAACTCGTTTGTTTCGCATGCGGTTGAAGCTAAATCATGTATGTTACATGTAGTTGTAGCTAAACCATTTGATTCGCATGAATATTAAGGTGAACTATGTGTTTCGAATGAATGTGAAACTAAATGGTGTGTCTCGAATGGATTTGAAGCTAACAGGTTTGTTTTGCACGCTGTTGAAGCTGAATCATTTATATCACAAGTATTTGAAGCTGAACCATTTGACTTCTATGGATTTGAAGCTAAGCCTTCTACTTCGCATTGATTTGGAGCTAAATCATGTGTCTCGCATGAATTTAAAGCTAACTCGTTTTTTTCGCCTGCATTTGAAGCTCAATCATGTATATCTCAAATATTTGAAGCTAAATCATTCGATTCGCATGGATTTGAAACTAAGCCTTCTACTTCGCATTGATTTTAAGCTAAATCATGTGTTTCGCATGGATTTGAAGCTAACTCGTTTGTTTCACATGCAGTTGAAGCTAAATCATGTATATCACAGCTATTTGAAGCATAACCATTTGTTTCGCATGGATTTGAAGCTAAGCATTCTACTTCGCATTGATTTGACGCTCAATCATGTGTTTCGCTTGGATTTGAAGCTAACTCGTTTGTTTCGCATGCAGTTGAAGCTAAATCATGTATGTCACAAGTATTTGTAGCTAAACCATTTGATTCGCATGAACATTAAGGTGAACCATGTGTTTCGAATGAATGTGAAACTAAATCGTGTGTTTCAAATGGATTTGAAGCTAACACGTTTGTTTTGCATGCAGTTGAAGCTAAATCATGTATATCACATGTATTTGAAGCTGAACCATTGGACTTCTATTGATTTGAAGCTAAGCCTTCCACTTCGCATTGATTTGGAGCTAAATCATGTGTCTCGCATGAATTTAAAGCTAACTAGTTTTTTTCGCCTGCATTTGAAGTTAAATCATGTATATCACAAATATTTGAAGCTAAATCATTCGATTCGCATGGATTTGAAGCTAAGCCTTCTACTTCGCATTGATTTTAAGCTAAATCATTTGTTTCGCATGGATTTGAAGCTAACTCGTTTGTTTCACATGCAGTTGAAGCTAAATCCTGTATATCACAAGTATTTGAAGCTATACCATTTGTTTCGCATGGATTTGAAGCTAAGCCTTCTACTTCGCATTGATTTGAAGCTGAATCATGTGTTTCGCTTGTATTTGAAGCTAACTCGTTTGTTTCGCATGCAGTTGAAGCTAAATCATGTATGTCACAAGTATTTGTAGCTAAACCATTTGATTCGCATGAATATTAAGGTGAACCATGTGTTTCGAATGAATGTGAAACTAAATCGTGTGTTTCGAATGGATTTGAAGCTAACACGTTTGTTTTGCATGCAGTTGAAGCTGAGTCATGAATATCACAAGCATTTCAAGCTGAACCATTTGACTTCTATGGATTTGAAGCTATGCCTTCTACTTCGCATTGATTTGGAGCTAAATCATGTGTCTCGCTTGAATTTAAAGCCAAGTCGTTTTTTTCGCCTGCATTTGAAACTAAATCATGTATATAACATATATTTGAAGCTAAATCATTCGATTCGCATGGATTTGAAGCTAAGCCTTCTACTTCGCATTGATTTTAAGCTAAATCATGTGTTTCGCATGGATTTGAAGCTAACTCGTTTGTTTCACATGCAGTTGAAGCTAAATCATGTATATCACAAGTATTTGAAGCTATACCATTCGCTTCGCATGGATTTGAAGCTAAGCCTTCTACTTCGAATTGATTTTAAGCTAAATCATGTGTTTCGCATGGATTTGAAGCTAACTCGTTTGTTTCACATGCAGTTGAAGCTAAATCATGTATATCACAAGTATTTGAAGCTATACCACTTGCTTCGCATGGATTTGGAGCTAAGCCTTCTACTTCGCATTGATTTGAAGCTGAATCATGTGTTTCGCTTGGATTTGAAGATAACTCGTTTGTTTCACATGCAGTTGAAGTTAAATCATGTATATCACAAGTATTTGAAGCTAAACCATTTGATTCGCATGAATATTAAGGTGAACCACGTGTTTCGAATGAATGTGAAACTAAATCGTGTGTTTCAAATGGATTTGAAGCTAACACGTTTGTTTTGCATGCTGTTGAAGCTATATCCCTTATATTTGCAAGCATTTGAAGCCAAATCATACGTTTTGCATGGTTTTGAAGCTAAGCCTTCTACTTCGCATTGAATTGAAGTTAAATCATGTGTTTCCTTCGAGTGTGAAGCTAAATCGTTTGTTTCGCGTGCAGTTGATGCTGAATCATGTATATCACAAGTATTTGAAGCTAAACCATTTGTTTCTCATGGATTTGAAGCTAAAACATGTGTTACGCTTGAATTTGAAACTAACACGTTTATTTCACATGCAGTTGAAGCTAAATCATGTATGTCACAAGTATTTGAAGCTGAAACATTCGATTCGCCTGGATTTGAAGCTAAGCCTAATACTTCGCATTGATTTGAAGCTGAATCATGTGTTTCGCTTGCATTTGAAGCTAACTCGTTTGTTTCGCATGCAGTTGAAGCTAAATCATGTGTATCACAAGTATTGGAAGCTATACCATTTGTTTCGCATTGATTTGAAGCTAAGCCTTCTACTTCGCATTGATTTGGGGCTGAATCATGTGTTTCGCTTGGATTTAAAGATAACTCGTTTGTTTCGCATGCAGTTGAAGTTAAATCATGTATATCACAAGTATTTGAAGCTAAACCATTTGTTTCGTTTGGATTTGAAGCTAAGCCTTCTACTTCGCATTGATTTGAAGGTAAATCATGTGTTTCGCTTTAGTTTGAAGTTAACACGTCTGTTTCACATGTAGTTGAAGCTAAATCATGTATATCACAGGTATTTGAATGTAAACCATTTGTTTCGCATGGATTTGAAGCTAAGCCTTCTACTTCGCATTGATTTGAAGCTGAATCATGTGTTTCGTTTGGATTAGAAGCTAACTCGTTTGTTTCACATGCAGTTGAAGCTAAATCATGTATATCACAGGTATTTGAAGCATAACCATTTGTTTCGCATGGATTTGATGCTAAGCTTTCTACTTCGCATTGATTTGACGCTCAATCATGTGTTTCGCTTGGATTTGAAGCTAACTCGTTTGTTTCGCATGCAGTTGAAGCTAAATCATGTATGTCACAAGTATTTGTAGCTAAACCATTTGATTCGCATGAATATTAAGGTGAACCATGTGTTTCGAATGAATGTGAAACTAAATCGTGTGTTTCGAATGGATTTGAATCTAACACGTTTGTTTTGCATGCAGTTGAAGCTGAATCATCTATATCACAAGCATTTCAAGCTGAACCATTTGACTTCTATGGATTTGAAGCTATGCCTTCTACTTCGCATTGATTTGGAGCTAAATCATGTGTCTCGCTTGAATTTAAAGCTAAGTCGTTTTTTTCGCCCGCATTTGAAACTAAATCATGTATATAACAAATATTTGAAGCTAAATCATTCGATTCGCATGGATTTGAAGCTAAGCCTTCTACTTCGCATTGATTTTAAGCTAAATCATGTGTTTCGCATGGATTTGAAGCTAACTCGTTTGTTTCACATGCAGTTGAAGCTAAATCATGTATATCACAAGTATTTGAAGCTATACCATTCGCTTCGCATGGATTTGAAGCTAAGCCGTCTACTTCGCATTGATTTGAAGCTGAATCATGTGTTTCGCTTGGATTTGAAGCTGACTCGTTTGTTTCGCATGCAGTTGAAGCTAAATCATGTATGTTACATGTAGTTGTAGCTAAACCATTTGATTCGCATGAATATTAATGTGAACTATGTGTTTCGAATGAATGTGAAACTAAATGGTGTGTCTCGAATGGATTTGAAGCTAACACGTTTGTTTTGCACGCTGTTGAAGCTGAATCATTTATATCACAAGTATTTGAAGCTGAACCATTTGACTTCTATGGATTTGAAGCTAAGCCTTCTACTTCGCATTGATTTGGAGCTAAATCATGTGTCTCGCATGAATTTAAAGCTAACTCGTTTTTTTCGCCTGCATTTGAAGCTAAATCATGTATATCTCAAATATTTGAAGCTAAATCATTCGATTCGCATGGATTTGAAACTAAGCCTTCTACTTCGCATTGATTTTAAGCTAAATCATGTGTTTCGCATGGATTTGAAGCTAACTCGTTTGTTTCACATGCAGTTGAAGCTAAATCATGTATATCACAGCTATTTGAAGCATAACCATTTGTTTCGCATGGATTTGAAGCTAAGCATTCTACTTCGCATTGATTTGACGCTCAATCATGTGTTTCGCTTGGATTTGAAGCTAACTCGTTTGTTTCGCATGCAGTTGAAGCTAAATCATGTATGTCACAAGTATTTGTAGCTAAACCATTTGATTCGCATGAACATTAAGGTGAACCATGTGTTTCGAATGAATGTGAAACTAAATCGTGTGTTTCAAATGGATTTGAAGCTAACACGTTTGTTTTGCATGCAGTTGAAGCTAAATCATGTATATCACATGTATTTGAAGCTGAACCATTGGACTTCTATTGATTTGAAGCTAAGCCTTCCACTTCGCATTGATTTGGAGCTAAATCATGTGTCTCGCATGAATTTAAAGCTAACTAGTTTTTTTCGCCTGCATTTGAAGTTAAATCATGTATATCACAAATATTTGAAGCTAAATCATTCGATTCGCATGGATTTGAAGCTAAGCCTTCTACTTCGCATTGATTTTAAGCTAAATCATTTGTTTCGCATGGATTTGAAGCTAACTCGTTTGTTTCACATGCAGTTGAAGCTAAATCCTGTATATCATAAGTATTTGAAGCTATACCATTTGTTTCGCATGGATTTGAAGCTAAGCCTTCTACTTCGCATTGATTTGAAGCTGAATCATGTGTTTCGCTTGTATTTGAAGCTAACTCGTTTGTTTCGCATGCAGTTGAAGCTAAATCATGTATGTCACAAGTATTTGTAGCTAAACCATTTGATTCGCATGAACATTAAGGTGAACCATGTGTTTCGAATGAATGTGAAACTAAATCGTTTGTTTCAAATGGATTTGAAGCTAACACGTTTGTTTTGCATGCAGTTGAAGCTAAATCATGTATATCACAAGTATTTGAAGCTGAACCATTTGACTTCTATTGATTTGAAGCTAAGCCTTCCACTTCGCATTGATTTGGAGCTAAATCATGTGTCTCGCATGAATTTAAAGCTAACTAGTTTTTTTCGCCTGCATTTGAAGTTAAATCATGTATATCACAAATATTTGAAGCTAAATCATTCGATTCGCATGGATTTGAAGCTAAGCCTTCTACTTCGCATTGATTTTAAGCTAAAAAATTTGTTTCGCATGGATTTAAAGCTAACTCGTTTGTTTCACATGCAGTTGAAGCTAAATCCTGTATATCACAAGTATTTCAAGCTATACCATTTGTTTCGCATGGATTTGAAGCTAAGCCTTCTACTTCGCATTGATTTGAAGCTGAATCATGTGTTTCGCTTGTATTTGAAGCTAACTCGTTTGTTTCGCATGCAGTTGAAGCTAAATCATGTATGTCACAAGTATTTGTAGCTAAACCATATGATTCGCATGAACATTAAGGTGAACCATGTGTTTCGAATGAATGTGAAACTAAATCGTTTGTTTCAAATGGATTTGAAGCTAACACGTTTGTTTTGCATGCAGTTGAAGCTAAATCATGTATATCACATGTATTTGAAGCTGAACCATTTGACTTCTATTGATTTGAAGCTAAGCCTTCCACTTCGCATTGATTTGGAGCTAAATCATGTGTCTCGCATGAATTTAAAGCTAACTCGATTTTTTCGCCTGCATTTGAAGCTAAATCACGTATATCACAAATATTTGAAGCTAAATCATTCGATTCGCATGGATTTGAAGCTAAGCCTTTTACTTCGTATTGATTTTAAGCTAAATCATGTGTTTCGCATGGATTTGTAGCTAACTCGTTTTTCTCACATGCAGTTGAAGCTAAATCATGTATATCACAAGTATTTGAAGCTATACCATTTGCTTCGCATGGATTTGTAGCTAAGCCTTCTACTTCGCATTGATTTGAAGCTGAATCATGTGTTTCGTTTGGACTAGAAGCTAACTCGTTTGTTTCACATGCAGTTGAAGCTAAATCATGTATATCACAGGTATTTGAAGCATAACCATTTGTTTCGCATGGATTTGATGCTAAGCCTTCTACTTCGCATTGATTTGAAGCTGAATCATGTGTTTCGCTTGGATTTGAAGCTAACTCGTTTGTTTCGCATGCAGTTGAAACTAAATCATGTATGTCACCAGTATTTGTAGCTAAACCATTTGATTCGCATGAATATTAAGGTGAACCATGTGTTTCGAATGAATGTGAAACTAAATCGTGTGTTCCGAATGGATTTGAAGCTAACACGTTTGTTTTGCATGCATTGGAAGCTAAATCATGTATATCACAAATATTTGAAGCAAAATCATTCGATTCGCATGGATTTGAAGCTAATTCTTATACTTCGCATTGATTTTAAGCTAAATCATTTGTTTCGGGTGGTTTTGAAGTTAACTCGTTTGTTTCACATGCAGTTGAAGCTAATTCATGTATAAAACTAGTATTTGAAGCTAAACCATTTGTTTGGCGTGGATTTCGAGCTAAGCCTTCTACTTCGCATAGATTTGAAGTTAGATAATGTGTTTCGCATGGATATGAATCCAACTCGTTTGTTTCGCATGCAGTTGAAGCTAAATCATGTATATCACAAGTATTTGAAGCTATACCATTCGCTTCGCATGGATTTGAAGCTAAGCCTTCTACTTCGCATTGATTTGACGCTCAATCATGTGTTTCGCTTGGATTTGAAGCTAACTCGTTTGTTTCGCATGCAGTTGAAGCTAATCATGTATGTCACAAGTATTTGTAGCTAAACCATTTGATTCGCATGAATATTAAGGTGAACCATGTGTTTCGAATGAATGTGAAACTAAATCGTGTGTTTCGAATGGATTTGAAGCTAACACGTTTGTTTTGCACGCAGTTGAAGCTGAATCATGTATATCACAAGTATTTCAAGCTGAACCATTTGACTTCTATGGATTTGAAGCTAAGGCTTCTACTTCGCATTGATTTGGAGCTAAATCATGTGTCTCGCATGAATTTAAAGCTAACTCGTTTGTTTCACATGCAGTTGAAGCTAAATCATGTATATCACAAGTATTTGAAGCTATACCATTCGCTTCGCATGGATTTGAAGCTAAGCCTTCTACTTCGCATTGATTTGAAGCTGAATCATGTGTTTCGCTTGGATTTGAAGCTAACTCGTTTGTTTCGCATGCAGTTGAAGCTAAATCATGTATGTCACAAGTATTTGTAGCTAAACCATTTGATTCGCATGAATATTAAGGTGAACCATGTGTTTCGAATGAATGTGAAACTAAATGGTGTGTTTCGCTTGGATTTGAAGCTAACTCGTTTGTTTGGCATGCAGTTGAAGCTAAATCATGTATATCACAGGTATTTGAATGTAAACCATTTGTTTCGCAGGGATTCGAAGATAAGTCTCCTATTTCGCATTGATTTGAAGCTAAATCATGTGTATCGCTTGGATTAGAATCTATCTCGTTTGTTTCACCTGCATTTGAATCTAAATCATGTATATCACAAGTATTTGAAGCTGAACCATTTGACTTCTATGGATTTGCAGCTAAGGCTTCTACTTCGCATTGATTTGGAGCTAAATCATGTGTCTCGCATGAATTTGAAGCTAACTCGTTTTTTTCGCCTGCATTTGAAACTAAATCATGTATATAACAAATATTTGAAGCTAAATCATTCGATTCGCATGGATTTGAAGCTAAGCCTTCTACTTCGCATTGATTGTAAGCTAAATCATGTGTTTCGCATGGATTTGAGGCTAACTCGTTTGTTTCACATGCAGTTGAAGCTAAATCATGTATATCACAAGTATTTGAAGCTATACCATTCGCTTCGCATGGATTTGAAGCTAAGCCTTCTACTTCGCATTGATTTGAATCTGAATCATGTGTTTCGCTTGGATTTGAAGCTAACTCGTTTGTTTCGCATGCAGTTGAAGCTAAATCATGTATGTCACAAGTATTTGTAGCTAAACCATTTGATTCGCATGAATATTAAGGTGAACCATGTGTTTCGAATGAATGTGAAACTAAATGGTGTGTTTCGCTTGGATTTGAAGCTAACTCGTTTGTTTGGCATGCAGTTGAAGCTAAATCATGTATATCACAGGTATTTGAATGTAAACCATTTGTTTCGCAGGGATTCGAAGATAAGTCTCCTATTTCGCATTGATTTGGAGCTAAATCATGTGTCTCGCATGAATTTAAAGCTAACTCGTTTGTTTCGCTTGCAGTTGAAGCTAAATCATGTATATCACAGGTATTTGAATGTAAACCATTTGTTTCGCATGGATTTGAAGCTAAGCCTTCTACTTCGCATTGATTTGAAGCTGAAACATGTGTTTCGTTTGGACTAGAAGCTAACTCGTTTGTTTCACATGCAGTTGAAGCTAAATCATGTATATCACAGGTATTTGAAGCATAACCATTTGTTTCGCATGGATTTGATGCTAAGCTTTCTACTTCGCATTGATTTGACGCTCAATCATGTGTTTCGCTTGGATCTGAAGCTAACTCGTTTGTTTCGCATGCAGTTGAAACTAAATCATGTATGTCACCAGTATTTGTAGCTAAACCATTTGTTTCGTATGGATTTGAAGCTAAGCCTTCTACTTCGCATTGATTTGAAGCTAAATCATGTGTTTCGCTTGAGTTTGAAGTTAACACGTCTGTTTCACATGTAGTTGAAGCTAAATCATGTATATCACATGTATTTGAATGTAAACCATTTGTTTCGCATGGGTTTGAAGCTATGCCTTCTACGTCGCATTGATTTGGAGCTAAATCATGTGTCTCGCTTGAATTTAAAGCTAAGTCGTTTTTTTCGCCTGCATTTGAAACTAAATCATGTATATAACAAATATTTGAAGCTAAATCATTCGATTCGCAAGGATTTGAAGCTAAGCCTTCTACTTCGCATTGATTTTAAGCTAAATCACGTGTTTCGCATGGATTTGAAGCTAACTCGTTTGTTTCACATGCAGTTGAAGCTAAATCATGTATATCACAAGTATTTGAAGCTATACCATTCGCTTCGCATGGATTTGAAGCTAAGCCTTCTACTTCGCATTGATTTGAAGCTGAATCATGTGTTTCGCTTGGATTTGAAGCTAACTCGTTTGTTTCGCATGCAGTTGAAGCTAAATCATGTATGTCACATGTAGTTGTAGCTAAACCATTTGATTCGCATGAATATTAAGGTGAACTATGTGTTTCGAATGAATGTGAAACTAAATGGTGTGTCTCGAATGGATTTGAAGCTAACACGTTTGTTTTGCACGCTGTTGAAGCTGAATCATGTATATCACAAGTATTTGAAGCTGAACCATTTGACTTCTATGGATTTGAAGCTAAGCCTTCTACTTCGCATTGATTTCGAGCTAAATCATGTGTCTCGCATGAATTTAAAGCTTACTCGATATTTTCGCCTGCATTTGAAGCTAAATCATGTATATCACAAATATTTGAAGCTAAATCATTCGATTCGCATGGATTTGAAGCTAAGCCTTCTACTTCGCATTGATTTTAAGCTAAATCATGTGTCTCGCATGGATTTGAAGCTAACTCGTTTTTCTCACATGCAGTTGAAGCTAAATCATGTATATCACATATATTTGAAGCTAAATCATTCGATTCGCATGGATTTGAAGCTAAGCCTTCTACTTCGCATTGATTTTAAGCTAAATCATGTGTTTCGCATGGATTTGAAGCTAACTCGTTTTTCTCACATGCAGTTGAAGCTAAATCATGTATATCACAGCTATTTGAAGCATAACCATTTGTTTCGCATGGATTTGAAGCTAAGCATTCTACTTCGCATTGATTTGACGCTCAATCATGTGTTTCGCTTGGATTTGAAGCTAACTCGTTTGTTTCGCATGCAGTTGAAGCTAATCATGTATGTCACAAGTATTTGTAGCTAAACCATTTGATTCGCATGAATATTAAGGTGAACCATGTGATTCGAATGAATGTGAAACTAAATGGTGTGTTTCGAATGGATTTGAAGATAACTCGTTTGTTTCGCATGCAGTTGAAGTTAAATCATGTATATCACAAGTATTTGAAGCTGAACCATTTGACTTCTATGGATTTGCAGCTAAGGCTTCTACTTCGCATTGATTTGGAGCTAAATCATGTATCTCGCATGAATTTAAAGCTAACTCGTTTTTTTCGCATGCAGTTGAAGCTAAATCATGTATATCTCAAATATTTGAAGCTAAATCATTCGATTCGCATGGATTTGAAGCTAAGCCTTCTACTTCGCATTGATTTTATGCTAAATCATGTGTTTCGCATGGATTTGAAGCTAACTCGTTTGTTTCACATGCAGTTGAAGCTAAATCCTGTATATCACAAGTATTTGAAGCTATACCATTTGTTTCGCATGGATTTGAAGCTTAGCCTTCTACTTCGCATTGATTTGAAGCTGAATCATGTGTTTCGCTTGGATTTGAAGCTAACTCGTTTGTTTCGCTTGCAGTTGAAGCTAAATCATGTATTTCACAGGTATTTGAATGTAAACCATACGTTTCGCATGGATTTGAAGCTAAGCCTTCTACTTCGCATTGATTTGAAGCTGAATCATGTGTTTCGTTTGGATTAGAAGCTAACTCGTTTGTTTCACATGCAGTTGAAGCTAAATCATGTATATCACAAGTATTTGAAGCTATACCGTTTGTTTCGCATGGATTTGAAGCTAAGCCTTCTACTTCGCATTGATTTGAATCTGAATCATGTGTTTCGCTTGGATTTGAAGCTAACTCGTTTGTTTCGCATGCAGTTGAAGCTAAATCATGTATATCACAGGTATTTGAATGTAAACCATTTGTTTCGCAGGGATTCGAAGATAAGTCTCCTATTTCGCATTGATTTGAAGCTAAATCATGTGTTTAGCCTGGATTTGTATCTGAACCATTTGTTTCGCATGAATATTAAGCTAAACCATCTGTTTCGAATGAATTTGTAGATAAATCATTTATATGACAAGTATTTGAAGCTAAACCATTTGTTTCGCATGGATTCGAAGATCAGCCTTCTACTTCGCATTGATTTGAAGCTAAATCATGTGTATCGCTTGGATTAGAATCTATCTCGTTCGTTTCACCTGCATTTGAATCTAAATCATGTATATCACAAGTATTTGAAGCTAAATCATTTGTTTCTCATGGTTACGAAGATAAGCCTTCGTCGTCGCATAGATTTGAATCTAAATCATTTGTTTCGATTGGATTTGAAGGTAACTCGCTTGTTTCGCATGCAGTTGAAGCTAAATCATGTATATTACAAGTATTTGAAGCTATACCATTTGTTTCGGATGGATTTGAAGCTAAGCCTTCTACTTCGCATTGATTTGAAGCTGAATCATGTGTTTCGCTTGGATTTGAAGCTAACTCGTTTGTTTCGCATGCAGTTGAAGCTAAATCATGTATGTCACAAGTATTTGTAGCTAAACTATTTTATTCGCATGAATATTAAGGTGAACCATGTGTTTCGAATGAATGTGAATCTAAATCGTGTGTTTCGAATGGATTTGAAGCTAACACGTTTGTTTTGCATGCAATTGAAGCTGAATCATGTATATCACAAGTATTTGAAGCTGAACCATTTGACTTCTATGGATTTGAAGCTAAGCCTTATACATCGCATTGATTTTAAGCTAAATCATGTGTTTCGCATGGATTTGAGGCTAATTCGTTTGTTTCACATGCAGTTGAAGCTAAATCATGTATTTCACAAGTATTTGAAGCTATACCATTTGTTTCGCATTGATTTGAAGCTAAGCCTTCTACTTCGCATTGATTTGGAGCTGAATCATGTGTTTCGCTTGGATTTGAAGATAACTCGTTTGTTTCACATGCAGTTGAAGTTAAATCATGTATATCACAGGTATTTGAATGTAAACCATTTCTTTCGCATGGATTTGAAGCTAAGCCTTCTACTTCGCAATGATTTTAAGCTAGGTCATGTGTTTCGAATGGATTTGAAGCTAACAAGTTTGTTTTGCATGCATTTGAAGCTAAATCATGTATATCACAAATATTTGAAGCAAAATCATTCGATTCGCATGGATTTGAAGCTATTCCTTCTACTTCGCATTGATTTTAAGCTAAATCATGTGTTTCGGGTGGTTTTGAAGTTAACTCGTTTGTTTCGCATTCAGTTGAAGCTAAATCATGTATATCACAAGTATTTGAAGCTGACCCATTTGACTTCTATGGATTTGAAGCTAAGCCTTCTACTTCGCATTGATTTGAAGCTAAATCATGTGTTTAGCCTGGATTTGTATCTGAACCATTTGTTTCGCATGAATATTAAGCTAAACCATCTGTTTCGAATGAATTTGTAGATAAATCATTTATATGACAAGTATTTGAAGCTAAACCATTTGTTTCGCATGGATTCGAAGATCAGCCTTCTACTTCGCATTGATTTGAAGCTAAATCATGTGTATCGCTTGGATTAGAATCTATCTCGTTCGTTTCACCTGCATTTGAATCTAAATCATGTATATCACAAGTATTTGAAGCTAAATCATTTGTTTCTCATGGTTACGAAGATAAGCCTTCGTCGTCGCATAGATTTGAAGCTGAAACATGTGTTTCGTTTGGACTAGAAGCTAACTCGTTTGTTTCACATGCAGTTGAAGCTAAATCATGTATCTCACAGGTATTTGAAGCATAACCATTTGTTTCGCATTGATTTGATGCTAAGCTTTCTTCTTCGCATTGATTTGACGCTCAATCATGTGTTTCGCTTGGATTTGAAGCTAACTCGTTTGTTTCGCATGCAGTTGAAACTAAATCATGTATGTCACCAGTATTTGTAGCTAAACCATTTGATTCGCATGAATATTAAGGTGAACCATGTGTTTCGAATGAATGTGAAACTAAATCGTGTGTTCCGAATGGATTTGAAGCTAACACGTTTGTTTTGCATGCATTGGAAGCTAAATCATGTATATCACAGCTATTTGAAGCATAACCATTTGTTTCGCATGGATTTGAAGCTAAGCATTCTACTTCGCATTGATTTGACGCTCAATCATGTGTTTCGCTTGGATTTGAAGCTAACTCGTTTGTTTCGCTTGCAGTTGAAGCTAAATCATGTATATCACAGGTATTTGAATGTAAACCATTTGTTTCGCATGGATTTGAAGCTAAGCCTTCTACTTCGCATTGATTTGAAGCTGAAACATGTGTTTCGTTTGGACTAGAAGCTAACATGTTTGTTTCACATGCAGTTGAAGCTAAATCATGTATATCACAGGTATTTGAAGCATAACCATTTGTTTCGCATGGATTTGATGCTAAGCTTTCTACTTCGCATTGATTTGACGCTCAATCATGTGTTTCGCTTGGATTTGAAGCTAACTCGTTTGTTTCGCATGCAGTTGAAACTAAATCATGTATGTCACCAGTATTTGTAGCTAAACCATTTGATTCGCATGAATATTAAGGTGAACCATGTGTTTCGAATGAATGTGAAACTAAATCGTGTGTTCCGAATGGATTTGAAGCTAACACGTTTGTTTTGCATGCAATTGAATCTGAATCATGTATATCACAAGTATTTGAAGCTGAACCATTTGACTTCTATGGATTTGGAGCTAAGCCTTCTACTTCGCATTGATTTCGAGCTAAATCATGTGTCTCGCATGAATTTAAAGCTAACTCGTCTTTTTCGCCTACATTTGAAGCTAAATCATGTATATCTCAAATATTTGAAGCTAAATCATTCGATTCGCATGGATTTGAAGCTAAGCCTTCTACTTCGCATTGATTTTAAGCTAAATCATGTGTTTCGCATGGATTTGAAGCTAACTCGTTTGTTTCACATGCAGTTGAAGCTAAATCATGTATTTCACAAGTATTGGAAGCTATACCATTTGTTTCGCATTGATTTGAAGCTAAGCCTTCTACTTCGCATTGATTTGGAGCTGAATCATGTGTTTCGCTTGGATTTGAAGATAACTCGTTTGTTTCGCATGCAGTTGAAGTTAAATCATGTATATCACAAGTATTTGAAGCTAAACCATTTGTTTCGTTTGGATTTGAAGCTAAGCCTTCTACTTCGCATTGATTTGAAGCTGAAACATGTGTTTCGTTTGGACTAGAAGCTAACATGTTTGTTTCACATGCAGTTGAAGCTAAATCATGTATATCACAGGTATTTGAAGCATAACCATTTGTTTCGCATGGATTTGATGCTAAGCTTTCTACTTCGCATGGATTTGACGCTCAATCATGTGTTTCGCTTGGATTTGAAGCTAACTCGTTTGTTTCGCATGCAGTTGAAACTAAATCATGTATGTCACCAGTATTTGTAGCTAAACCATTTGATTCGCATGAATATTAAGGTGAACCATGTGTTTCGAATGAATGTGAAACTAAATCGTGTGTTCCGAATGGATTTGAAGCTAACACGTTTGTTTTGCATGCAATTGAATCTGAATCATGTATATCACAAGTATTTGAAGCTGAACCATTTGACTTCTATGGATTTGGAGCTAAGCCTTCTACTTCGCATTGATTTCGTGCTAAATCATGTGTCTCGCATGAATTTAAAGCTAACTCGTCTTTTTCGCCTACATTTGAAGCTAAATCATGTATATCTCAAATATTTGAAGCTAAATCATTCGATTCGCATGGATTTGAAGCTAAGCCTTCTACTTCGCATTGATTTTAAGCTAAATCATGTGTTTCGCATGGATTTGAAGCTAACTCGTTTGTTTCACATCCAGTTGAAGCTAAATCATGTATTTCACAAGTATTTGAAGCTAAACCATTTGATTCGCATGAATATTAAGGTGAACCATGTGTTTCGAATGAATGTGAAACTAAATCGTGTGTTTCGAATGGATTTGAAGCTAACACGTTTGTTTTGCATGCAGTTGAAGCTGAATCATGTATATCCCAAGTATTTCAAGCTGAACCATTTGACTTCTATGGATTTGAAGCTAAGCCTTCTACTTCGCATTGATTTGGAGCTAAATCATGTGTCTCGCATGAATTTAAAGATAACTCGTTTTTTTCGCCTGCATTTGAAACTAAATCATGTATATAACAAATATTTGAAGCTAAATCATTCGATTCGCATGGATTTGAAGCTAAGCCTTCTACTTCGCATTGATTTTAAGCTAAATCATGTGTTTCGCATGGATTTGAAGCTAACTCGTTTGTTTCACATGCAGTTGAAGCTAAATCATGTATATCAAGAGTATTTGAAGCTATACCATTCGCTTCGCATGGATTTGAAGCTTAGCCTTCTACTTCGCATTGATTTTAAGCTAAATCATGTGTTTCGCATGGATTTGAAGCTAACTCGTTTGTTTCACATGCAGTTGAAGCTAAATCATGTATATCACAGCTATTTGAAGCATAACCATTTGTTTCGCATGGATTTGAAGCTAAGCATTCTACTTCGCATTGATTTGACGCTCAATCATGTGTTTCGCTTGGATTTGAAGCTAACTCGTTTCTTTCGCCTGCATTTGAAGCTAAATCATGTATATCTCAAATATTTGAAGCTAAATCATTCGATTCGCATGGATTTGAAGCTAAGCCTTCTACTTCGCATTGATTTTAAGCTAAATCATGTGTTTCGCATGGATTTTAAGCTAACTCGTTTGTTTCACATGCAGTTGAAGCTAAATCCTGTATATCACAGCTATTTGAAGCATAACCATTTGTTTCTCATGGATTTGAAGCTAAGCTTTCTACTTCGCATTGATTTGACGCTCAGTCATGTGTTTCGCTTGGATTTGAAGCTAACTCGTTTGTTTCGCATGCAGTTGAAGCTAAATCATGTATGTCACAAGTATTTGTAGCTAAACCATTTGATTCGCATGAACATTAAGGTGAACCATGTGTTTCGAATGAATGTGAAACTAAATCGTGTGTTTCAAATGGATTTGAAGCTAACACGTTTGTTTTGCATGCAGTTGAAGCTAAATCATGTATATCACAAGTATTTGAAGCTGAACCATTTGACTTCTATTGATTTTAAGCTAAGCCTTCCACTTCGCATTGATTTGGAGCTAAATCATGTGTCTCGCATGAATTTAAAGCTAACTAGTTTTTTTCGCCTGCATTTGAAGTTAAATCATGTATATCACAAATATTTGAAGCTAAATCATTCGATTCGCATGGATTTGAAGCTAAGCCTTCTACTTCGCATTGATTTTAAGCTAAATCATTTGTTTCGCATGGATTTGAAGCTAACTCGTTTGTTTCACATGCAGTTGAAGCTAAATCATGTATATCACAGCTATTTGAAGCATAACCATTTGTTTCGCATGGATTTGAAGCTAAGCATTCTACTTCGCATTGATTTGACGCTCAATCATGTGTTTCGCTTGGATTTGAAGCTAACTCGTTTGTTTCGCATGCAGTTGAAGCTAAATCATGTATATCACAAGTATTTGAAGCTGAACCATTTGACTTCTATTGATTTTAAGCTAAGCCTTCCACTTCGCATTGATTTGGAGCTAAATCATGTGTCTCGCATGAATTTAAAGCTAACTAGTTTTTTTCGCCTGCATTTGAAGTTAAATCATGTATATCACAAATATTTGAAGCTAAATCATTCGATTCGCATGGATTTGAAGCTAAGCCTTCTACTTCGCATTGATTTTAAGCTAAATCATTTGTTTCGCATGGATTTGAAGCTAACTCGTTTGTTTCACATGCAGTTGAAGCTAAATCATGTATATCACAGCTATTTGAAGCATAACCATTTGTTTCGCATGGATTTGAAGCTAAGCATTCTACTTCGCATTGATTTGACGCTCAATCATGTGTTTCGCTTGGATTTGAAGCTAACTCGTTTGTTTCGCATGCAGTTGAAGCTAAATCATGTATGTCACAAGTATTTGTAGCTAAACCATTTGATTCGCATGAACATTAAGGTGAACCATGTGTTTCGAATGAATGTGAAACTAAATCGTTTGTTTCAAATGGATTTGAAGCTAACACGTTTGTTTTGCATGCAGTTGAAGCTAAATCATGTATATCACAAGTATTTGAAGCTGAACCATTTGACTTCTATTGATTTGAAGCTAAGCCTTCCACTTCGCATTGATTAGGAGCTAAATCATGTGTCTCGCATGAATTTAAAGCTAACTAGTTTTTCTCGCCTGCATTTGAAGTTAAATCATGTATATCACAAATATATGAAGCTAAATCATTCGATTCGCATGGATTTGAAGCTGTCTTCTACTTCGCATTGATTTTAAGCTAAATCCTTTGTTTCGCATGGATTTAAAGCTAACTCGTTTGTTTCACATGCAGTTGAAGCTAAATCATGTATATCACAAGTATTTGAAGCTATACCATTTGTTTCGCATGGATTTGAAGCTAAGCCTTCTACTTCGCATTGATTTGAAGCTGAATCATGTGTTTCGCTTGTATTTGAAGCTAACTCGTTTGTTTCGCATGCAGTTGAAGCTAAATCATGTATGTCACAAGTATTTGTAGCTAAACCATTTGATTCGCATGAATATTAAGGTGAACCATGTGTTTCGAATGAATGTGAAACTAAATCGTGTGTTTCGAATGGATTTGAAGCTAACACGTTTGTTTTGCATGCAATTGAATCTGAACCATGTATATCACAAGTATTTGAAGCTGAACCTATTGACTTCTATGGATTTGGAGCTAAGCCTTCTACTTCGCATTGATTTGGAACTAAATCATGTGTCTCGCATGAATTTAAAGCTATCTCGATTTTTTCGCCTGCATTTGAAGCTAAATCATGTATATCACAAATATTTGAAGCTAAATCATTCGATTCGCATGGATTTGAAGCTAAGCCTTCTACTTCGCATTGATTTTAAGCTAAATCATTTGTTTCGCATGGATTTGAAGCTAACTCGTTTGTTTCGCATGCAGTTGAAGCTAAATCATGTATGTCACAAGTATTTGTAGCTAAACCATTTGATTCGCATGAACATTAAGGTGAACCATGTGTTTCGAATGAATGTGAAACTAAATGGTGTGTTTCGAATGGATTTGAAGCTAACACGTTTGTTTTGCACGCTGTTGAAGCTGAATCATGTATATCACAAGTATTTGAAGCTGAACCATTTGACTTCTATGGATTTGAAGCTAAGCCTTCTACTTCGCATTGATTTGGAGCTAAATCATGTGTCTCGCATGAATTTAAAGCTAACTCGATTTTTTCGCCTGCATTTGAAGCTAAATCATGTATATCACAAATATTTGAAGCTAAATCATTCGATTCGCATGGATTTGAAGCTAAGCCTTCTACTTCGCATTGATTTTAAGCTAAATCATGTGTTTCGCATGGATTTGAAGCTAACTCGTTTGTTTCACATGCAGTTGAAGCTAAATCATGTATATCACAGCTATTTGAAGCATAACCATTTGTTTCGCATGGATTTGAAGCTAAGCATTCTACTTCGCATTGATTTGACGCTCAATCATGTGTTTCGCTTGGATTTGAAGCTAACTCGTTTGTTTCGCATGCAGTTGAAGCTAAATCATGTATGTCACAAGTATTTGTAGCTAAACCATTTGATTCGCATGAACATTAAGGTGAACCATGTGTTTCGAATGAATGTGAAACTAAATCGTTTGTTTCAAATGGATTTGAAGCTAACACGTTTGTTTTGCATGCAGTTGAAGCTAAATCATGTATATCACAAGTATTTGAAGCTGAACCATTTGACTTCTATTGATTTGAAGCTAAGCCTTCCACTTCGCATTGATTAGGAGCTAAATCATGTGTCTCGCATGAATTTAAAGCTAACTAGTTTTTCTCGCCTGCATTTGAAGTTAAATCATGTATTTCACAAATATATGAAGCTAAATCATTCGATTCGCATGGATTTGAAGCTAAGCCTTCTACTTCGCATTGATTTTAAGCTAAATCATTTGTTTCGCATGGATTTAAAGCTAACTCGTTTGTTTCACATGCAGTTGAAGCTAAATCCTGTATATCACAAGTATTTGAAGCTATACCATTTGTTTCGCATGGATTTGAAGCTAAGCCTTCTACTTCGCATTGATTTGAAGCTGAATACTGTGTTCCGCTTGGATTTGAAGCTAACTCGTTCGTTTCGCTTGCAGTTGAAGCTAAATCATGTATATCACAGGTATTTGAATGTAAACCATTTGTTTCGCATGGATTTGAAACTAAGCCTTCTACTTCGCATTGATTTGAAGCTGAAACATGTGTTTCGTTTGGACTAGAAGCTAACCCGTTTGTTTCACATGCAGTTGAAGCTAAATCATGTATATCACAGGTATTTGAAGCATAACCATTTGTTTCGCATGGATTTGATGCTAAGCTTTCTACTTCGCATTGATTTGACGCTCAATCATGTGTTTCGCTTGGATTTGAAGCTAACTCGTTTGTTTCGCATGCAGTTGAAACTAAATCATGTATGTCACAAGTATTTGTAGCTAAACCATTTGATTCGCATGAATATTAAGGTGAACCATGTATTTCGAATGAATGTGAAACTAAATCGTGTGTCCCGAATGGATTTGAAGCTAACACGTTTGTTTTGCATGCATTGGAAACTAAATCATGTATATCACAAATATTTGAAGCAAAATCATTCGATTCGCATGGATTTGAAGCTAATCCTTCTACTTCGCATTGATTTTAAGCTAAATCATTTGTTTCGCATGAATTTAAAGCTAACTCGTTTGTTTCACATGCAGTTGAAGCTAAATCCTGTATATCACAAGTATTTGAAGCTATACCATTTGTTTCGCATGGATTTGAAGCTAAGCCTTCTACTTCGCATTGATTTGAAGCTGAATCATGTGTTTCGCTTGTATTTGAAGCTAACTCGTTTGTTTCGCATGCAGTTGAAGCTAAATCATGTATGTCACAAGTATTTGTAGCTAAACCATTCGATTCGCATGAATATTAAGGTGAACCATGTGTTTCGAATGAATGTGAAACTAAATCGTGTGTTTCGAATGGATTTGAAGCTAACACGTTTGTTTTGCACGCTGTTGAAGCTGAATCATGTATATCACAAGTATTTGAAGCTGAACCATTTGACTTCTATGGATTTGAAGCTAAGCCTTCTACTTCGCATTGATTTCGAGCTAAATCATGTGTCTCGCATGAATTTAAAGCTAACTCGATTTTTTCGCCTGCATTTGAAGCTAAATCATGTATAACACAAATATTTGAAGCTAAATCATTCGATTCGCATGGATTTGAAGCTAAGCCTTCTACTTCGCATTGATTTTAAGCTAAATCATGTGTTTCGCATGGATTTGAAGCTAACTCGTTTTTCTCACATGCAGTTGAATCTAAATCATGTATATCACAAGTATTTGAAGCTATACCATTTGCTTCGCATGGATTTGTAGCTAAGCCTTCTAATTCGCATTGATTTGAAGCTGAATCATGTGTTCCGCTTGGATTTGAAGCTAACTCGTTCGTTTCGCTTGCAGTTGAAGCTAAATCATGTATATCACAGGTATTTGAATGTAAACCATTTGTTTCGCATGGATTTGAAGCTAAGCCTTCTACTTCGCATTGATTTGAAGCTGAAACATGTGTTTCGTTTGGACTAGAAGCTAACCCGTTTGTTTCACATGCAGTTGAAGCTAAATCATGTATATCACAGGTATTTGAAGCATAACCATTTGTTTCGCATGGATTTGATGCTAAGCTTTCTACTTCGCATTGATTTGACGCTCAATCATGTGTTTCGCTTGGATTTGAAGCTAACTCGTTTGTTTCGCATGCAGTTGAAACTAAATCATGTATGTCACAAGTATTTGTAGCTAAACCATTTGATTCGCATGAATATTAAGGTGAACCATGTATTTCGAATGAATGTGAAACTAAATCGTGTGTCCCGAATGGATTTGAAGCTAACACGTTTGTTTTGCATGCATTGGAAACTAAATCATGTATATCACAAATATTTGAAGCAAAATCATTCGATTCGCATGGATTTGAAGCTAATCCTTCTACTTCGCATTGATTTTAAGCTAAATCATTTGTTTCGCATGGATTTAAAGCTAACTCGTTTGTTTCACATGCAGTTGAAGCTAAATCCTGTATATCACAAGTATTTGAAGCTATACCATTTGTTTCGCATGGATTTGAAGCTAAGCCTTCTACTTCGCATTGATTTGAAGCTGAATCATGTGTTTCGCTTGTATTTGAAGCTAACTCGTTTGTTTCGCATGCAGTTGAAGCTAAATCATGTATGTCACAAGTATTTGTAGCTAAACCATTCGATTCGCATGAATATTAAGGTGAACCATGTGTTTCGAATGAATGTGAAACTAAATCGTGTGTTTCGAATGGATTTGAAGCTAACACGTTTGTTTTGCACGCTGTTGAAGCTGAATCATGTATATCACAAGTATTTGAAGCTGAACCATTTGACTTCTATGGATTTGAAGCTAAGCCTTCTACTTCGCATTGATTTCGAGCTAAATCATGTGTCTCGCATGAATTTAAAGCTAACTCGATTTTTTCGCCTGCATTTGAAGCTAAATCATGTATAACACAAATATTTGAAGCTAAATCATTCGATTCGCATGGATTTGAAGCTAAGCCTTCTACTTCGCATTGATTTTAAGCTAAATCATGTGTTTCGCATGGATTTGAAGCTAACTCGTTTTTCTCACATGCAGTTGAAGCTAAATCATGTATATCACAAGTATTTGAAGCTATACCATTTGCTTCGCATGGATTTGTAGCTAAGCCTTCTACTTCGCATTGATTTGAAGCTGAATCATGTGTTCCGCTTGGATTTGAAGCTAACTCGTTCGTTTCGCTTGCAGTTGAAGCTAAATCATGTATATCACAGGTATTTGAATGTAAACCATTTGTTTCGCATGGATTTGAAGCTAAGCCTTCTACTTCGCATTGATTTGAAGCTGAAACATGTGTTTCGTTTGGACTAGAAGCTAACCCGTTTGTTTCACATGCAGTTGAAGCTAAATCATGTATATCACAGGTATTTGAAGCATAACCATTTGTTTCGCATGGATTTGATGCTAAGCTTTCTACTTCGCATTGATTTGACGCTCAATCATGTGTTTCGCTTGGATTTGAAGCTAACTCGTTTGTTTCGCATGCAGTTGAAACTAAATCATGTATGTCACAAGTATTTGTAGCTAAACCATTTGATTCGCATGAACATTAAGGTGAACCATGTGTTTCGAATGAATGTGAAACTAAATCGTTTGTTTCAAATGGATTTGAAGCTAACACGTTTGTTTTGCATGCAGTTGAAGCTAAATCATGTATATCACAAGTATTTGAAGCTGAACCATTTGACTTCTATTGATTTGAAGCTAAGCCTTCCACTTCGCATTGATTAGGAGCTAAATCATGTGTCTCGCATGAATTTAAAGCTAACTAGTTTTTCTCGCCTGCATTTGAAGTTAAATCATGTATTTCACAAATATATGAAGCTAAATCATTCGATTCGCATGGATTTGAAGCTAAGCCTTCTACTTCGCATTGATTTTAAGCTAAATCATTTGTTTCGCATGGATTTAAAGCTAACTCGTTTGTTTCACATGCAGTTGAAGCTAAATCCTGTATATCACAAGTATTTGAAGCTATACCATTTGTTTCGCATGGATTTGAAGCTAAGCCTTCTACTTCGCATTGATTTGAAGCTGAATACTGTGTTCCGCTTGGATTTGAAGCTAACTCGTTCGTTTCGCTTGCAGTTGAAGCTAAATCATGTATATCACAGGTATTTGAATGTAAACCATTTGTTTCGCATGGATTTGAAACTAAGCCTTCTACTTCGCATTGATTTGAAGCTGAAACATGTGTTTCGTTTGGACTAGAAGCTAACCCGTTTGTTTCACATGCAGTTGAAGCTAAATCATGTATATCACAGGTATTTGAAGCATAACCATTTGTTTCGCATGGATTTGATGCTAAGCTTTCTACTTCGCATTGATTTGACGCTCAATCATGTGTTTCGCTTGGATTTGAAGCTAACTCGTTTGTTTCGCATGCAGTTGAAACTAAATCATGTATGTCACAAGTATTTGTAGCTAAACCATTTGATTCGCATGAATATTAAGGTGAACCATGTATTTCGAATGAATGTGAAACTAAATCGTGTGTCCCGAATGGATTTGAAGCTAACACGTTTGTTTTGCATGCATTGGAAACTAAATCATGTATATCACAAATATTTGAAGCAAAATCATTCGATTCGCATGGATTTGAAGCTAATCCTTCTACTTCGCATTGATTTTAAGCTAAATCATTTGTTTCGCATGAATTTAAAGCTAACTCGTTTGTTTCACATGCAGTTGAAGCTAAATCCTGTATATCACAAGTATTTGAAGCTATACCATTTGTTTCGCATGGATTTGAAGCTAAGCCTTCTACTTCGCATTGATTTGAAGCTGAATCATGTGTTTCGCTTGTATTTGAAGCTAACTCGTTTGTTTCGCATGCAGTTGAAGCTAAATCATGTATGTCACAAGTATTTGTAGCTAAACCATTCGATTCGCATGAATATTAAGGTGAACCATGTGTTTCGAATGAATGTGAAACTAAATCGTGTGTTTCGAATGGATTTGAAGCTAACACGTTTGTTTTGCACGCTGTTGAAGCTGAATCATGTATATCACAAGTATTTGAAGCTGAACCATTTGACTTCTATGGATTTGAAGCTAAGCCTTCTACTTCGCATTGATTTCGAGCTAAATCATGTGTCTCGCATGAATTTAAAGCTAACTCGATTTTTTCGCCTGCATTTGAAGCTAAATCATGTATAACACAAATATTTGAAGCTAAATCATTCGATTCGCATGGATTTGAAGCTAAGCCTTCTACTTCGCATTGATTTTAAGCTAAATCATGTGTTTCGCATGGATTTGAAGCTAACTCGTTTTTCTCACATGCAGTTGAATCTAAATCATGTATATCACAAGTATTTGAAGCTATACCATTTGCTTCGCATGGATTTGTAGCTAAGCCTTCTAATTCGCATTGATTTGAAGCTGAATCATGTGTTCCGCTTGGATTTGAAGCTAACTCGTTCGTTTCGCTTGCAGTTGAAGCTAAATCATGTATATCACAGGTATTTGAATGTAAACCATTTGTTTCGCATGGATTTGAAGCTAAGCCTTCTACTTCGCATTGATTTGAAGCTGAAACATGTGTTTCGTTTGGACTAGAAGCTAACCCGTTTGTTTCACATGCAGTTGAAGCTAAATCATGTATATCACAGGTATTTGAAGCATAACCATTTGTTTCGCATGGATTTGATGCTAAGCTTTCTACTTCGCATTGATTTGACGCTCAATCATGTGTTTCGCTTGGATTTGAAGCTAACTCGTTTGTTTCGCATGCAGTTGAAACTAAATCATGTATGTCACAAGTATTTGTAGCTAAACCATTTGATTCGCATGAATATTAAGGTGAACCATGTATTTCGAATGAATGTGAAACTAAATCGTGTGTCCCGAATGGATTTGAAGCTAACACGTTTGTTTTGCATGCATTGGAAACTAAATCATTTATATCACAAATATTTGAAGCAAAATCATTCGATTCGCATGGATTTGAAGCTAATCCTTCTACTTCGCATTGATTTTAAGCTAAATCATTTGTTTCGCATGGATTTAAAGCTAACTCGTTTGTTTCACATGCAGTTGAAGCTAAATCCTGTATATCACAAGTATTTGAAGCTATACCATTTGTTTCGCATGGATTTGAAGCTAAGCCTTCTACTTCGCATTGATTTGAAGCTGAATCATGTGTTTCGCTTGTATTTGAAGCTAACTCGTTTGTTTCGCATGCAGTTGAAGCTAAATCATGTATGTCACAAGTATTTGTAGCTAAACCATTCGATTCGCATGAATATTAAGGTGAACCATGTGTTTCGAATGAATGTGAAACTAAATCGTGTGTTTCGAATGGATTTGAAGCTAACACGTTTGTTTTGCACGCTGTTGAAGCTGAATCATGTATATCACAAGTATTTGAAGCTGAACCATTTGACTTCTATGGATTTGAAGCTAAGCCTTCTACTTCGCATTGATTTCGAGCTAAATCATGTGTCTCGCATGAATTTAAAGCTAACTCGATTTTTTCGCCTGCATTTGAAGCTAAATCATGTATAACACAAATATTTGAAGCTAAATCATTCGATTCGCATGGATTTGAAGCTAAGCCTTCTACTTCGCATTGATTTTAAGCTAAATCATGTGTTTCGCATGGATTTGAAGCTAACTCGTTTTTCTCACATGCAGTTGAAGCTAAATCATGTATATCACAAGTATTTGAAGCTATACCATTTGCTTCGCATGGATTTGTAGCTAAGCCTTCTACTTCGCATTGATTTGAAGCTGAATCATGTGTTCCGCTTGGATTTGAAGCTAACTCGTTCGTTTCGCTTGCAGTTGAAGCTAAATCATGTATATCACAGGTATTTGAATGTAAACCATTTGTTTCGCATGGATTTGAAGCTAAGCCTTCTACTTCGCATTGATTTGAAGCTGAAACATGTGTTTCGTTTGGACTAGAAGCTAACCCGTTTGTTTCACATGCAGTTGAAGCTAAATCATGTATATCACAGGTATTTGAAGCATAACCATTTGTTTCGCATGGATTTGATGCTAAGCTTTCTACTTCGCATTGATTTGACGCTCAATCATGTGTTTCGCTTGGATTTGAAGCTAACTCGTTTGTTTCGCATGCAGTTGAAACTAAATCATGTATGTCACAAGTATTTGTAGCTAAACCATTTGATTCGCATGAATATTAAGGTGAACCATGTATTTCGAATGAATGTGAAACTAAATCGTGTGTTTCGAATGGATTTGAAGCTAACACGTTTGTTTTGCACGCTGTTGAAGCTGAATCATGTATATCACAGGTATTTGAAGCATAACCATTTGTTTCGCATGGATTTGATGCTAAGCTTTCTACTTCGCATTGATCTGACGCTCAATCATGTGTTTCGCTTGGATTTGAAGCTAACACGTTTGTTTTGCATGCATTGGTAACTAAATCATGTATATCACAAATATTTGAAGCAAAATCATTCGATTCGTATGGATTTGAAGCTAATCCTTCTACTTCGCATTGATTTTAAGCTAAATCATTTGTTTCGCGTGGTTTTGAAGTTAACTCGTTTGTTTCACATGCAGTTGAAGCTAAATGATGTATATCGCAAGTATTTGAAGCTATACCACTTGTTTCGCATGGATTTGAAGCTAAGCCTTCTACTTCGCATTGATTTGAAGCTGAATCATGTGTTTCGCTTGGATTTGAAGCTAACTCGTTTGTTTCGCATGCAGTTGAAGCTAAATCATGTATGTCAGAAGTATTTGTAGCTAAACCATTTGATTCGCATGAATATTAAGGTGAACCATGTGTTTCGAATGAATGTGAAACTAAATGGTGTGTTTCGCTTGGATTTGAAGCTAACTCGTTTGTTTCGCATGCAGTTGAAGCTAAATCATGTATATCACAGGTATTTGAATGTAAACCATTTGTTTCGCAGGGACTCGAAGATAAGTCTCCTATTTCGCATTGATTTGAAGCTAAATCATGTGTTTAGCCTGGATTTGTATCTGAACCATTTGTTTCGCATGAATATTAAGCTAAACCATCTGTTTCGAATGAATTTGTAGATAAATCATTTATATGACAAGTATTTGAAGCTAAACCATTTGTTTCGCATGGATTCGAAGATCAGCCTTCTACTTCGCATTGATTTGAAGCTAAATCATGTGTATCGCTTGGATTAGAATCTATCTCGTTTGTTTCACCTGCATTTGAATCTAAATCATGTATATCACAAGTATTTGAAGCTGAACCATTTGACTTCTATGGATTTGCAGCTAAGGCTTCTACTTCGCATTGATTTGGAGCTAAATCATGTCTCTCGCATGAATTTAAAGCTAACTCGTTTTTTTCGCATGCATTTGAAGCTAAATCATGTATATCTCAAATATTTGAAGCTAAATCATTCGATTCGCATGGATTTGTATCTAAGCCTTCTACTTCGCATTGATTTGAAGCTGAATCATGTGTTTCGCTTGGATTTGAAGCTAACTCGTTTGTTTCGCATGCAGTTGAAGCTAAATCATGTGTTTAGCCTGGATTTGTATCTGAACCATTTGTTTCGCATGAATATTAAGCTAAACCATCTGTTTCGAATGAATTTGTAGATAAATCATTTATATGACAAGTATTTGAAGCTAAACCATTTGTTTCGCATGGATTTGAAGCTAAGCCTTCTACTTCGCATTGATTTGAAGCTGAATACTGTGTTCCGCTTGGATTTGAAGCTAACTCGTTCGTTTCGCTTGCAGTTGAAGCTAAATCATGTATATCACAGGTATTTGAATGTAAACCATTTGTTTCGCATGGATTTGAAACTAAGCCTTCTACTTCGCATTGATTTGAAGCTGAAACATGTGTTTCGTTTGGACTAGAAGCTAACCCGTTTGTTTCACATGCAGTTGAAGCTAAATCATGTATATCACAGGTATTTGAAGCATAACCATTTGTTTCGCATGGATTTGATGCTAAGCTTTCTACTTCGCATTGATTTGACGCTCAATCATGTGTTTCGCTTGGATTTGAAGCTAACTCGTTTGTTTCGCATGCAGTTGAAACTAAATCATGTATGTCACAAGTATTTGTAGCTAAACCATTTGATTCGCATGAATATTAAGGTGAACCATGTATTTCGAATGAATGTGAAACTAAATCGTGTGTCCCGAATGGATTTGAAGCTAACACGTTTGTTTTGCATGCATTGGAAACTAAATCATGTATATCACAAATATTTGAAGCAAAATCATTCGATTCGCATGGATTTGAAGCTAATCCTTCTACTTCGCATTGATTTTAAGCTAAATCATTTGTTTCGCATGAATTTAAAGCTAACTCGTTTGTTTCACATGCAGTTGAAGCTAAATCCTGTATATCACAAGTATTTGAAGCTATACCATTTGTTTCGCATGGATTTGAAGCTAAGCCTTCTACTTCGCATTGATTTGAAGCTGAATCATGTGTTTCGCTTGTATTTGAAGCTAACTCGTTTGTTTCGCATGCAGTTGAAGCTAAATCATGTATGTCACAAGTATTTGTAGCTAAACCATTCGATTCGCATGAATATTAAGGTGAACCATGTGTTTCGAATGAATGTGAAACTAAATCGTGTGTTTCGAATGGATTTGAAGCTAACACGTTTGTTTTGCACGCTGTTGAAGCTGAATCATGTATATCACAAGTATTTGAAGCTGAACCATTTGACTTCTATGGATTTGAAGCTAAGCCTTCTACTTCGCATTGATTTCGAGCTAAATCATGTGTCTCGCATGAATTTAAAGCTAACTCGATTTTTTCGCCTGCATTTGAAGCTAAATCATGTATAACACAAATATTTGAAGCTAAATCATTCGATTCGCATGGATTTGAAGCTAAGCCTTCTACTTCGCATTGATTTTAAGCTAAATCATGTGTTTCGCATGGATTTGAAGCTAACTCGTTTTTCTCACATGCAGTTGAATCTAAATCATGTATATCACAAGTATTTGAAGCTATACCATTTGCTTCGCATGGATTTGTAGCTAAGCCTTCTAATTCGCATTGATTTGAAGCTGAATCATGTGTTCCGCTTGGATTTGAAGCTAACTCGTTCGTTTCGCTTGCAGTTGAAGCTAAATCATGTATATCACAGGTATTTGAATGTAAACCATTTGTTTCGCATGGATTTGAAGCTAAGCCTTCTACTTCGCATTGATTTGAAGCTGAAACATGTGTTTCGTTTGGACTAGAAGCTAACCCGTTTGTTTCACATGCAGTTGAAGCTAAATCATGTATATCACAGGTATTTGAAGCATAACCATTTGTTTCGCATGGATTTGATGCTAAGCTTTCTACTTCGCATTGATTTGACGCTCAATCATGTGTTTCGCTTGGATTTGAAGCTAACTCGTTTGTTTCGCATGCAGTTGAAACTAAATCATGTATGTCACAAGTATTTGTAGCTAAACCATTTGATTCGCATGAATATTAAGGTGAACCATGTATTTCGAATGAATGTGAAACTAAATCGTGTGTCCCGAATGGATTTGAAGCTAACACGTTTGTTTTGCATGCATTGGAAACTAAATCATGTATATCACAAATATTTGAAGCAAAATCATTCGATTCGCATGGATTTGAAGCTAATCCTTCTACTTCGCATTGATTTTAAGCTAAATCATTTGTTTCGCATGGATTTAAAGCTAACTCGTTTGTTTCACATGCAGTTGAAGCTAAATCCTGTATATCACAAGTATTTGAAGCTATACCATTTGTTTCGCATGGATTTGAAGCTAAGCCTTCTACTTCGCATTGATTTGAAGCTGAATCATGTGTTTCGCTTGTATTTGAAGCTAACTCGTTTGTTTCGCATGCAGTTGAAGCTAAATCATGTATGTCACAAGTATTTGTAGCTAAACCATTCGATTCGCATGAATATTAAGGTGAACCATGTGTTTCGAATGAATGTGAAACTAAATCGTGTGTTTCGAATGGATTTGAAGCTAACACGTTTGTTTTGCACGCTGTTGAAGCTGAATCATGTATATCACAAGTATTTGAAGCTGAACCATTTGACTTCTATGGATTTGAAGCTAAGCCTTCTACTTCGCATTGATTTCGAGCTAAATCATGTGTCTCGCATGAATTTAAAGCTAACTCGATTTTTTCGCCTGCATTTGAAGCTAAATCATGTATAACACAAATATTTGAAGCTAAATCATTCGATTCGCATGGATTTGAAGCTAAGCCTTCTACTTCGCATTGATTTTAAGCTAAATCATGTGTTTCGCATGGATTTGAAGCTAACTCGTTTTTCTCACATGCAGTTGAATCTAAATCATGTATATCACAAGTATTTGAAGCTATACCATTTGCTTCGCATGGATTTGTAGCTAAGCCTTCTAATTCGCATTGATTTGAAGCTGAATCATGTGTTCCGCTTGGATTTGAAGCTAACTCGTTCGTTTCGCTTGCAGTTGAAGCTAAATCATGTATATCACAGGTATTTGAATGTAAACCATTTGTTTCGCATGGATTTGAAGCTAAGCCTTCTACTTCGCATTGATTTGAAGCTGAAACATGTGTTTCGTTTGGACTAGAAGCTAACCCGTTTGTTTCACATGCAGTTGAAGCTAAATCATGTATATCACAGGTATTTGAAGCATAACCATTTGTTTCGCATGGATTTGATGCTAAGCTTTCTACTTCGCATTGATTTGACGCTCAATCATGTGTTTCGCTTGGATTTGAAGCTAACTCGTTTGTTTCGCATGCAGTTGAAACTAAATCATGTATGTCACAAGTATTTGTAGCTAAACCATTTGATTCGCATGAATATTAAGGTGAACCATGTATTTCGAATGAATGTGAAACTAAATCGTGTGTTTCGAATGGATTTGAAGCTAACACGTTTGTTTTGCACGCTGTTGAAGCTGAATCATGTATATCACAGGTATTTGAAGCATAACCATTTGTTTCGCATGGATTTGATGCTAAGCTTTCTACTTCGCATTGATCTGACGCTCAATCATGTGTTTCGCTTGGATTTGAAGCTAACACGTTTGTTTTGCATGCATTGGTAACTAAATCATGTATATCACAAATATTTGAAGCAAAATCATTCGATTCGTATGGATTTGAAGCTAATCCTTCTACTTCGCATTGATTTTAAGCTAAATCATTTGTTTCGCGTGGTTTTGAAGTTAACTCGTTTGTTTCACATGCAGTTGAAGCTAAATGATGTATATCGCAAGTATTTGAAGCTATACCACTTGTTTCGCATGGATTTGAAGCTAAGCCTTCTACTTCGCATTGATTTGAAGCTGAATCATGTGTTTCGCTTGGATTTGAAGCTAACTCGTTTGTTTCGCATGCAGTTGAAGCTAAATCATGTATGTCAGAAGTATTTGTAGCTAAACCATTTGATTCGCATGAATATTAAGGTGAACCATGTGTTTCGAATGAATGTGAAACTAAATGGTGTGTTTCGCTTGGATTTGAAGCTAACTCGTTTGTTTCGCATGCAGTTGAAGCTAAATCATGTATATCACAGGTATTTGAATGTAAACCATTTGTTTCGCAGGGACTCGAAGATAAGTCTCCTATTTCGCATTGATTTGAAGCTAAATCATGTGTTTAGCCTGGATTTGTATCTGAACCATTTGTTTCGCATGAATATTAAGCTAAACCATCTGTTTCGAATGAATTTGTAGATAAATCATTTATATGACAAGTATTTGAAGCTAAACCATTTGTTTCGCATGGATTCGAAGATCAGCCTTCTACTTCGCATTGATTTGAAGCTAAATCATGTGTATCGCTTGGATTAGAATCTATCTCGTTTGTTTCACCTGCATTTGAATCTAAATCATGTATATCACAAGTATTTGAAGCTGAACCATTTGACTTCTATGGATTTGCAGCTAAGGCTTCTACTTCGCATTGATTTGGAGCTAAATCATGTCTCTCGCATGAATTTAAAGCTAACTCGTTTTTTTCGCATGCATTTGAAGCTAAATCATGTATATCTCAAATATTTGAAGCTAAATCATTCGATTCGCATGGATTTGTATCTAAGCCTTCTACTTCGCATTGATTTGAAGCTGAATCATGTGTTTCGCTTGGATTTGAAGCTAACTCGTTTGTTTCGCATGCAGTTGAAGCTAAATCATGTGTTTAGCCTGGATTTGTATCTGAACCATTTGTTTCGCATGAATATTAAGCTAAACCATCTGTTTCGAATGAATTTGTAGATAAATCATTTATATGACAAGTATTTGAAGCTAAACCATTCGATTCGCAGGGATTTGAAGCTAAGCCTTCTACTTCGCATTGATTTTATGCTAAATCGTGTGTTTCGCATGGATTTGAAGCTAACTCGTTTGTTTCACATGCAGTTGAAGCTAAATCATGTATATCACAAATATTTGATCTATACCATTTGTTTCGCATGGATTTGAAGCTAAGCCTTCTACTTCGCATTGATTTGAAGCTGAATCATGTGTTTCGTATGGATTTGTATCTAACTCGTTTGTTTGGCCTGTCTTGGAATCTAAATTATATATATATCACAAGTATTTGAAGCTGAACCATTTGTTTCGCATGGATTTGAAGATAAGCCTTCTACTTCGCATTGATTTGCAGCTGAGTCATGTTTTTCGCTTGGATTTGAAGCAAACTTGTTTGATTCGCATGCAGTTGAAGCTAAATCATGTATATCACAAGTATTTGAAGATAAACCATTTGTTTCGCATGGATTTGATGCTAAGCCTTCAACTTCCCATTGATTTGAAGCTAAATCATGTGTTGCGCTTGGATTTGAAGATAACTCGATTGTTTTGCATGCAGATGAAGCTAAATCATGTTTATCACAAGTATTTGAAGCTAAACCATTTGTTTCGCATGGATTTGATGCTAAGCTTTCTACTTCGCATTGATTTGACGCTCAATCATGTGTTTCGCTTGGATTTGAAGCTAACTCGTTTGTTTCGCATGCAGTTGAAACTAAATCATGTATGTCACAAGTATTTGTAGCTAAACCATTTGATTCGCATGAATATTAAGGTGAACCATGTATTTCGAATGAATGTGAAACTAAATCGTGTGTCCCGAATGGATTTGAAGCTAACACGTTTGTTTTGCATGCATTGGAAACTAAATCATGCATATCACAAATATTTGAAGCAAAATCATTCGATTCGCATGGATTTGAAGCTAATCCTTCTACTTCGCATTGATTTTAAGCTAAATCATTTGTTTCGCATGGATTTAAAGCTAACTCGTTTGTTTCACATGCAGTTGAAGCTAAATCCTGTATATCACAAGTATTTGAAGCTATACCATTTGTTTCGCATGGATTTGAAGCTAAGCCTTCTACTTCGCATTGATTTGAAGCTGAATCATGTGTTTCGCTTGTATTTGAAGCTAACTCGTTTGTTTCGCATGCAGTTGAAGCTAAATCATGTATGTCACAAGTATTTGTAGCTAAACCATTCGATTCGCATGAATATTAAGGTGAACCATGTGTTTCGAATGAATGTGAAACTAAATCGTGTGTTTCGAATGGATTTGAAGCTAACACGTTTGTTTTGCACGCTGTTGAAGCTGAATCATGTATATCACAAGTATTTGAAGCTGAACCATTTGACTTCTATGGATTTGAAGCTAAGCCTTCTACTTCGCATTGATTTCGAGCTAAATCATGTGTCTCGCATGAATTTAAAGCTAACTCGATTTTTTCGCCTGCATTTGAAGCTAAATCATGTATAACACAAATATTTGAAGCTAAATCATTCGATTCGCATGGATTTGAAGCTAAGCCTTCTACTTCGCATTGATTTTAAGCTAAATCATGTGTTTCGCATGGATTTGAAGCTAACTCGTTTTTCTCACATGCAGTTGAAGCTAAATCATGTATATCACAAGTATTTGAAGCTATACCATTTGCTTCGCATGGATTTGTAGCTAAGCCTTCTAATTCGCATTGATTTGAAGCTGAATCATGTGTTCCGCTTGGATTTGAAGCTAACTCGTTCGTTTCGCTTGCAGTTGAAGCTAAATCATGTATATCACAGGTATTTGAATGTAAACCATTTGTTTCGCATGGATTTGAAGCTAAGCCTTCTACTTCGCATTGATTTGAAGCTGAAACATGTGTTTCGTTTGGACTAGAAGCTAACCCGTTTGTTTCACATGCAGTTGAAGCTAAATCATGTATATCACAGGTATTTGAAGCATAACCATTTGTTTCGCATGGATTTGAAGCTAAGCCTTCTACTTCGCATTGATTTCGAGCTAAATCATGTGTCTCGCATGAATTTAAAGCTAACTCGATTTTTTCGCCTGCATTTGAAGCTAAATCATGTATAACACAAATATTTGAAGCTAAATCATTCGATTCGCATGGATTTGAAGCTAAGCCTTCTACTTCGCATTGATTTTAAGCTAAATCATGTGTTTCGCATGGATTTGAAGCTAACTCGTTTTTCTCACATGCAGTTGAAGCTAAATCATGTATATCACAAGTATTTGAAGCTATACCATTTGCTTCGCATGGATTTGTAGCTAAGCCTTCTACTTCGCATTGATTTGAAGCTGAATCATGTGTTCCGCTTGGATTTGAAGCTAACTCGTTCGTTTCGCTTGCAGTTGAAGCTAAATCATGTATATCACAGGTATTTGAATGTAAACCATTTGTTTCGCATGGATTTGAAGCTAAGCCTTCTACTTCGCATTGATTTGAAGCTGAAACATGTGTTTCGTTTGGACTAGAAGCTAACCCGTTTGTTTCACATGCAGTTGAAGCTAAATCATGTATATCACAGGTATTTGAAGCATAACCATTTGTTTCGCATGGATTTGATGCTAAGCTTTCTACTTCGCATTGATTTGACGCTCAATCATGTGTTTCGCTTGGATTTGAAGCTAACTCGTTTGTTTCGCATGCAGTTGAAACTAAATCATGTATGTCACAAGTATTTGTAGCTAAACCATTTGATTCGCATGAATATTAAGGTGAACCATGTATTTCGAATGAATGTGAAACTAAATCGTGTGTTTCGAATGGATTTGAAGCTAACACGTTTGTTTTGCACGCTGTTGAAGCTGAATCATGTATATCACAGGTATTTGAAGCATAACCATTTGTTTCGCATGGATTTGATGCTAAGCTTTCTACTTCGCATTGATCTGACGCTCAATCATGTGTTTCGCTTGGATTTGAAGCTAACACGTTTGTTTTGCATGCATTGGAAACTAAATCATGTATATCACAAATATTTGAAGCAAAATCATTCGATTCGTATGGATTTGAAGCTAATCCTTCTACTTCGCATTGATTTTAAGCTAAATCATTTGTTTCGCGTGGTTTTGAAGTTAACTCGTTTGTTTCACATGCAGTTGAAGCTAAATGATGTATATCGCAAGTATTTGAAGCTATACCACTTGTTTCGCATGGATTTGAAGCTAAGCCTTCTACTTCGCATTGATTTGAAGCTGAATCATGTGTTTCGCTTGGATTTGAAGCTAACTCGTTTGTTTCGCATGCAGTTGAAGCTAAATCATGTATGTCAGAAGTATTTGTAGCTAAACCATTTGATTCGCATGAATATTAAGGTGAACCATGTGTTTCGAATGAATGTGAAACTAAATGGTGTGTTTCGCTTGGATTTGAAGCTAACTCGTTTGTTTCGCATGCAGTTGAAGCTAAATCATGTATATCACAGGTATTTGAATGTAAACCATTTGTTTCGCAGGGACTCGAAGATAAGTCTCCTATTTCGCATTGATTTGAAGCTAAATCATGTGTTTAGCCTGGATTTGTATCTGAACCATTTGTTTCGCATGAATATTAAGCTAAACCATCTGTTTCGAATGAATTTGTAGATAAATCATTTATATGACAAGTATTTGAAGCTAAACCATTTGTTTCGCATGGATTCGAAGATCAGCCTTCTACTTCGCATTGATTTGAAGCTAAATCATGTGTATCGCTTGGATTAGAATCTATCTCGTTTGTTTCACCTGCATTTGAATCTAAATCATGTATATCACAAGTATTTGAAGCTGAACCATTTGACTTCTATGGATTTGCAGCTAAGGCTTCTACTTCGCATTGATTTGGAGCTAAATCATGTCTCTCGCATGAATTTAAAGCTAACTCGTTTATTTCGCATGCATTTGAAGCTAAATCATGTATATCTCAAATATTTGAAGCTAAATCATTCGATTCGCATGGATTTGTATCTAAGCCTTCTACTTCGCATTGATTTGAAGCTGAATCATGTGTTTCGCTTGGATTTGAAGCTAACTCGTTTGTTTCGCATGCAGTTGAAGCTAAATCATGTATGTCACAAGTATTTGTAGCTAAACCATTTGATTCGGATGAATATTAAGGTGAACCATGTGTTTCGAATGAATGTGAAACTAAATCGTGTGTTTCGAATGGATTTGAAGCTAACACGTTTGTTTTGCACGCTGTTGAAGCTGAATCATGTATATCACAAGTATTTGAAGCTGAACCATTTGACTTCTATGGATTTGAAGCTAAGCCTTCTACTTCGCATTGATTTGGAGCTAAATCATGTGTCTCGCATTGAATTTAAAGCTAACTCGTCTTTTTCGCCTACATTTGAAGCTAAATCATGTATATCTCAAATATTTGAAGCTAAATCATTCGATTCGCATGGATTTGAAGCTAAGCCTTCTACATCGCATTGATTTTAAGCTAAATCATGTGTTTCGCATGGATTTGAAGCTAACTCGTTTGTTTCACATGCAGTTGAAGCTAAATCATGTATTTCACAAGTATTGGAAGCTATACAATTTGTTTCGCATTGATTTGAAGCTAAGCCTTCTACTTCGCATTGATTTGGAGCTAAATCATGTGTCTCGCATGAATTTAAAGCTAACTCGTTTCTTTCGCCTGCATTTGAAGCTAAATCATGTATATCTCAAATATTTGAAGCTAAATCATTCGATTCGCATGGATTTGAAGCTAAGCCTTCTACTTCGCATTGATTTTAAGCTAAATCATGTGTTTCGCATGGATTTGAAGCTAACTCGTTTGTTTCGCATGCAGTTGAAGCTAAATCATGTATGTCACAAGTATTTGTAGCTAAACCATTTGATTCGCATGAATATTAAGGTGAACCATGTGTTTCGAATGAATGTGAAACTAAATCGTGTGTTTCGCATGGATTTGAAGCTAACTCGTTTGCTTCACATGCAGTTGAAGCTAAATCCTGTATATCACAAGTATTTGAAGCTATACCAATTGTTTCGCATGGATTTGGAGCTAAGCCTTCTACTTCGCATTGATTTTAAGCTAAATCATTTGTTTCGCATGGATTTGAAGCTAACTCGTTTGTTTCACATGCAGTTGAAGCTAAATCCTGTATATCACAAGTATTTGAAGCTATACCATTTGTTTCGCATGGATTTGAAGCTAAGCCTTCTACTTCGCATTGATTTGAAGCTGAATCATGTGTTTCGCTTGTATTTGAAGCTAACTCGTTTGTTTCGCATGCAGTTGAAGCTAAATCATGTATGTCACAAGCATTTGTAGCTAAACCATTTGATTCGCATGAATATTAAGGTGAACCATGTGTTTCGAATGAATGTGAAACTAAATCGTGTGTTTCGAATGGATTTGAAGCTAACACGTTTGTTTTGCATGCAATTGAATCTGAACCATGTATATCACAAGTATTTGAAGCTGAACCTATTGACTTCTATGGATTTGGAGCTAAGCCTTCTACTTCGCATTGATTTGGAACTAAATCATGTGTCTCGCATGAATTTAAAGCTAACTCGATTTTTTCGCCTGCATTTGAAGCTAAATCATGTATATCACAAATATTTGATGCTAAATCATTCGATTCGCATGGATTTGAAGCTAAGCCTTCTACTTCGCATTGATTTTAAGCTAAATCATGTGTTTCGCATGGATTTGAAGCTAACTCGTGTTTCTCACATGCAGTTGAAGCTAAATCATGTATATCACAAGTATTTGAAGCTATACCATTTGCTTCGCATGGATTTGTAGCTATGCCTTCTACTTCGCATTGATTTGAAGCTGAATCATGTGTTTCGCTTGGATTTGAAGCTAACTCGTTTGTGTCGCTTGCAGTTGAAGCTAAATCATGTATATCACAGGTATTTGAATGTAAACCATTTGTTTGGCATGGATTTGAAGCTAAGCCTTCTACTTCGCATTGATTTGAAGCTGAATCATGTGTTTCGTTTGGATTAGAAGCTAACTCGTTTGTTTCACATGCAGTTGAAGCTAAATCATGTATATCACAAGTATTTGAAGCTATACCGTTTGTTTCGCATGGATTTGAAGCTAAGCCTTCTACTTCGCATTGATTTGAATCTGAATAATGTGTTTCGCTTGGATTTGAAGCTATCTCGTTTGTTTCGCATGCAGTTGAAGCTAAATCATGTATATCACAGGTATTTGAATGTAAACCATTTGTTTCGCAGGGATTCGAAGATAAGTCTCTTATTTCGCATTGATTTGAAGCTAAATCATGTGTTTAGCCTGGATTTGTATCTGAACCATTTGTTTCGCATGAATATTAAGCTAAACCATCTGTTTCGAATGAATTTGTAGATAAATCATTTATATGACAAGTATTTGAAGCTAAACCATTCGATTCGCAGGGATTTGAAGCTAAGCCTTCTACTTCGCATTGATTTTATGCTAAATCGTGTGTTTCGCATGGATTTGAAGCTAACTCGTTTGTTTCACATGCAGTTGAAGCTAAATCATGTATATCACAAATATTTGATCTATACCATTTGTTTCGCATGGATTTGAAGCTAAGCCTTCTACTTCGCATTGATTTGAAGCTGAATCATGTGTTTCGTATGGATTTGTATCTAACTCGTTTGTTTGGCCTGCCTTGGAATCTAAATTATATATATATCACAAGTATTTGAAGCTGAACCATTTGTTTCGCATGGATTTGAAGATAAGCCTTCTACTTCGCATTGATTTGCAGCTGAGTCATGTTTTTCGCTTGGATTTGAAGCAAACTTGTTTGATTCGCATGCAGTTGAAGCTAAATCATGTATATCACAAGTATTTGAAGATAAACCATTTGTTTCGCATGGATTTGATGCTAAGCCTTCAACTTCCCATTGATTTGAAGCTAAATCATGTGTTGCGCTTGGATTTGAAGATAACTCGATTGTTTTGCATGCAGATGAAGCTAAATCATGTTTATCACAAGTATTTGAAGCTAAACCATTTGTTTCGCATGGATTCGAAGATAAGACTTCTACTTCGCATTTATTTGAAGCTGAATCCTGTGTTTCGCTTGAATTCGAATCTGACACGTTTGTTTCACATGCAGATGAAGCTAAATCATGTATATCACAACTATTTGAAGCTAAAGCATTTGATTCGCATGGATTTGAAGCTATGCCTTCTACTTCGCATTGATTTGAAGCTAAATCATGTGTTTCGCTTAGACTTGAAGCTAACTCGTTTTTTTCGCATGCAGTTGAAGATAAATCATGTATATCACAAGTATTTGAAGCAAAACCATTTGATTCGTATGGATTTGAAGCTAAGCCTTCCACTTCGCATTGTTTTGAAACTAAATCATTTGTTTCGCTTGGATTTGAAGCTAATTCGTTTGTTTCGATGCAGTTGAAGCTAATTCATGTATATCACAAGTATTTGAAGCTAAAACATTTGTTTCGCTTGGACTTGAAGCTAAGCCTTCTACTTCGCATTGATTTGAAATTAAATCATGTGATTCGCGTGGATTTGAAGCTAACTCGATTGTTTCGCATGCATTTGAAGCTAAATCATGTATATCACAAGCATTTGAAGCTGTACCATTTTTATCGCATGGATTTGAATATAAGCCTTCTAAGTCGCATTGATTTGAAGCTAAAGCATGTGTTTCGCATGGATTTGAAGCTGACTCGTTTGTTTCGCCTGCATTTGAAGCTATATCACTTACATTCGCAAGTATTTGAAGCTAAATCATTCGTTTCGCATGGATTTGAAGCTAAGCCTTCTACTTCGCATTGATTTGAAGCTAAATCATGTGTTTCGCTTGGATTTGAAGCTAACTCGATTGTTTCTCATGCAGTTGAAGCTAAAACTTGTATATCACAAGTATTTGAAGATAAACCATTTGCATTGCATGGATACGAAGGAGAGCCCTCTACTTCTCATTGATTTGAAGCTAATTCATGTGTTTCGATTGGATTTGAAGCCAACACGTTTGTTTCGCATGCAGTTGAAGCTAAATCATGTATATCACAAGTATTTGAAGCTAAACCATTTGATTCTCAAGCTAAGTCTTCCACTTGCCATTGATTTGAAGCTAAATCATGTGTTCGCATGGATTTGAAGCTAACTCGTTTATTTCGCATGCAGTTGAAAATAAATCATGCATATCACAAGTATTTGTAGCTAAACGATTTGTTTCGCATGGATTTGTAGCTAAGCCTTCTACTTCGCATTGATTTGAAGCTAAATCATGTGTTTCGCTTGGACCTGAAGCTAACACGTCTGTTTCATATTGTGTTGAAGCTATATCATGTATACCACGAGTTTTTGAAGCTGAACCATTTGTTTCCCTTTAATTTGAAGCTAAACCATGTGTTTGGTATGAATTTAATGCTAAATCATGTGATTCGTTTGGAATTGAAGCTAAATCACTTGTTTCGTATGCAGTTGAAGCTAAGTAATCTATATCACAAGTATTTGAAGCTGAACCATTTTTTTCGCATGATTATTAAGCTAATCCATGTGTTTCGAATGTATTTGAAGCAAAATCATGTGTTTCGCATGGATTTGAATCAAACTCGTTTGTTTCGCCAGTATTTGAAGCTAAATCATGTATATCACAAGTATTTGATTCTAAACCATTCGATTCGCAGGGATTTGAAGCTAAGCCTTCTACTTCGCATTGATTTTAAGCTAAATCGTGTGTTTCGCATGGATTTGAAGCTAACTCGTTTGTTTCACATGCAGTTGAAGCTAAATCATGTATATCACAAATATTTGATCTATACCATTTGTTTCGCATGGATTTGAAGCTAAGCTTTCTACTTCGCATTGATTTGAAGCTGAATCATGTGTTTCGTATGGATTTGTATCTAACTCGTTTGTTTGGCCTGCCTTGGAATCTAAATTATGTATATCACAAGTATTTGAAGCTAAACCATTTGATTCGCATGGATTTGAAGCTAAGCCTTCTATTTCGCATTGATTTCAAGCTGAATCATGTGTTCGCTTGGATTTGAAGCTAACTCGTTTGTTTAGCATGCAGTTAAAGCTAAATCATGTATATCACAAGTATTTGAAGCTGAACCATTTGTTTCGCATGGATTTGAAGATAAGCCTTCTACTTCGCATTGATTTGCAGCTGAGTCATGTTTTTCGCTTGGATTTGAAGCAAACTTGTTTGATTCGCATGCAGTTGAAGCTAAATCATGTATATCACAAGTATTTGAAGATAAACCATTTGTTTCGCATGGATTTGATGCTAAGCCTTCAACTTCCCATTGATTTGAAGCTAAATCATGTGTTGCGCTTGGATTTGAAGATAACTCGATTGTTTTGCATGCAGATGAAGCTAAATCATGTTTATCACAAGTATTTGAAGCTAAACCATTTGTTTCGCATGGATTCGAAGATAAGACTTCTACTTCGCATTTATTTGAAGCTGAATCCTGTGTTTCGCTTGAATTCGAATCTGACACGTTTGTTTCACATGCAGATGAAGCAAAATCATGTATATCACAACTATTTGAAGCTAAAGCATTTGATTCGCATGGATTTGAAGCTATGCCTTCTACTTCGCATTGATTTGAAGCTAAATCATGTGTTTCGCTTAGATTTGAAGCTAACTCGTTTTTTTCGCATGCAGTTGAAGATAAATCATGTGTATCACAAGTATTTGAAGCAAAACCATTTGATTCGTATGGATTTGAAGCTAAGCCTTCCACTTCGCATTGTTTTGAAACTAAATCATTTGTTTCGCTTGGATTTGAAGCTAATTCGTTTGTTTCGATGCAGTTGAAGCTAATTCATGTATATCACAAGTATTTGAAGCTAAAACATTTGTTTCGCTTGGACTTGAAGCTAAGCCTTCTACTTCGCATTGATTTGAAATTAAATCATGTGATTCGCGTGGATTTGAAGCTAAATCATGTATATCACAAGCATTTGAAGCTGTACCATTTTTATCGCATGGATTTGAATATAAGCCTTCTAAGTCGCATTGATTTGAAGCTAAAGCATGTGTTTCGCATGGATTTGAAGCTAACTCGTTTGTTTCGCCTGCATTTGAAGCTATATCACTTACATACGCAAGTATTTGAAGCTAAATCATTCGTTTCGCATGGATTTGAAGCTAAGCCTTCTACTTCGCATTGATTTGAAGCTAAATCATGTGTTTCGCTTGGATTTGAAGCTAACTCGTTTGTTTCTCATGCAGTTGAAGCTAAAACTTGTATATCACAAGTATTTGAAGATAAACCATTTGTATTGCATGGATACGAAGGAGAGCCCTCTACTTCTCATTGATTTGAAGATAAATCATGTGTTTCGCATGGATTTGAAGCTAACTCGTTTATTTCGCATGCAGATGAAGCCAAGTCAAGTATATCACAAGTATTTGAAGCTAAAGCATTCGATTCGCCTGGAATTGAAGCTAAGGCTTCTACTTCGAATTGATTTGAAGCTGAATCCTGTGTTTCGCTTGAATTCGAAGCTAGCACGTTTGTTTCACATGCAGTTGATGATAAATCATCTATAAAACAAGTATTTGAAACTAGCCTATTCGCTTCGCATGGTTTCTTCTACTTGGCATTGATTTGAAGCTAAATCATGCATATCACAAGTATTTGATGCTAAACCATTTGCTTCGCATGAATATTAAGCTACCTCGTTTGTTTCGCATGCAGTTGAAGCTAAATCATGCATATCACAAGTATTTGATGCTAAACCATTTGCTTCGCATGGATTCGAAGATAAGCCTTCTACTTCGCATTGATTTGAAGCTAAATCATGTGTTTCGCATTAATATTAAGCTAAACCATGTGTTTCGAATGAATTTGAATCTGAATCATCTGTTTCGCATGGATTTGATGCTAACTCGTTTGTTTCACCTGCATTAGAAGCTATGTCATGTATATCACAAGTATTTGAAGCTAAATCATTTGTTTCGCATGGATTCGAAGATAAGCTTTCTACATCGCATTGATTTGAAGCTGAATCATGTGTTTCGCATGGATTTGAAGCGGACTCGTTTGTTTCACCTGCAGTTGAAGCTGTATCACTTATATTCGCAAGTATTTGAAGCTAAATCATTTGTTTCGCATGGATTCGACGATAAGCATTCTACTTCGCATTGATTTGAAGCGAAATCATGTGTTACACATGGATTTGAAGCTAACTCGTTTCTTTCGCCTGCAGTTGAAGCTAAGGCATGTACATCACAAGCATTTGAAGCTGAACCATTTGTTTCTCATATATTTGATGATAAGCCTTCCACTTCGCATTGATTTGAAGCTAAATCATATATTCCACATGGATTTCAAGATACCTCGTTTGTTTCGCATGCAGTGGAAGCTATATCATGTATATCACAAGTATTTGAAGCTAAACCATTCGATTCGCAGGGATTTGAAGCTAAGCCTTCTACTTCGCATTGATTTTAAGATAAATCGTGTACTTCGCATGGATTTTAAGCTAACTCGTTTGTTTGACATGCAGTTGAAGCTAAATCATGTATAAAACAAGTATTTGAAGCTAAACCATTTGTTTCGCGTGGATTTGCTAGCTAAGCCTTCTACTTCGCATAGATTTGAAGCTAAATCATGTGTTTCCCTTGAATTTGAAGTTAACACGTCTGTTTCACATGTAGTTGAAGCTAAATCATGTATATCACAGGTATTTGAATGTAAACCATTTGTTTCGCATGGATTTGAAGCTAAGCCTTCTACTTCGCATTGATTTTAAGCTAAATCTTGTGTTTCGCATGGATTTGAAGCTAACTCGATTGTTTCACATGCAGTTGAAGCTAAATCATGTATATCACAAATATTTGAAGCTATACCATTTGTTTCGCATGGATTTGAAGCAAAGCCATCTACTTCGCATTGATTTGAAGCTGAATCATGTGTTTCACTTGGATTTGAGGCTAACTCGTTTGTTTCGCATGCAGTTGAAGCTAAATCATGTATGTCACAAGTATTTGTAGCTAAACCATTTGATTCGCATGAATATTAAGGTGAACCATGTGTTTCGAATGAATGTGTAACTAAATCGTGTGTTTCGAATGGATTTGAAGCTAACACGTTTGTTTTGCATGCAGTTGAAGCTGAATCATGTATATCACAAGTATTTGAAGCTGAACCATTTGACTTCTATGGATTTGAAGCTAAGCCTTCTACTTCGCATTGATTTTAAGCTAAATCGTGTGTTTCGCATGGATTTTAAGCTAACTCGTTTGCTTCGCTTGCAGTTGAAGCTAAATCATGTATATCACAATTATTTGAAGCTGAACCATTTGTTTCGCATGAATATTAAGCTAAACCATGTGTTTCGAATGAATTTGATACTAACTCATGTGTTTCGTCCGGATTTGTATCTAACTCGTTTGTTTCGCCTCCCTTGGAATCTAAATCATGTATATCACAAGTATTTGAAGCGAAACCATTTGATTCGCATGGATTTGAAGCTAAGCCTTCCACTTCGCATTGATTTAAAGCTAAATCATGTGTTTCGTATGGATTTGCATTTACCTCGTTTGTTTCACCTGCATTTGAAGCTAAATCATGTATATCACAAGTATTTGAAGCTGAACCATTTGTTTCGCATGGATTTGAAGCTGCGCCTTCCACATCGCATTGATTTCAAGCTAAATCATGCGTTTCGCTTGGATTGGAAGTTAACTCGTTTGTTTCGCACGCAGTTGAAGCTAAATCATGTATAAAACATGAATTTGAAGCTAAACTATTTGTTTCGCATTGATTTGAATCTAAACAATGTGTTTCGAATGAATTTGAAGATAAGTCATTTATATCACAAGTATTTGAATGTAATCCATTTGTTTCGCAAGGATTCGAAGATCAGCCATCTACTTCGCATTGATTTGAAGCTGAATCCTGTGTTTCGCTTGAATTCGAATCTAACACGTTTGTTTCACATGCAGTTGAAGCTGAATCATGTATATCACAACTATTTAAAGCTAAAGCATTTGATTCACATGGATTTGAATCTAAGCCTCCTACTTCGCATTGATTTGAAGCTGAATCATGTATTTCCCTTTGATTTGAATCTAACTCGTTTGTTTCGCATGCAGTTGAAGCTGAATCATGTTTATCACAACAGTCTGAATCTAAACCACCTGTTTCGCAGGAATATGAAGCTATGATGCTAAACCATGTGACTCGCATGAATTTGAAGCTAAATCATGCGTTTCGCTTGAATTCGAAGCTAACACGTTTGTTTCACATGCAGTTGATGCTGAATCATGTATATCACAAGTATTTGAAGCTAAACCATTTGATTCGCATGGATTTGTAGCTAAGCCTTCTACTTCGCATTGATTTGAAGCTAAATCATGTATTCCACATGGATATCAAGCTACCTCGTTTGTTTCGCATGCAGTTGAAGCTAAATCATGCATATCACAAGTGTATGATGCTAAACCATTTGCTTCGCATGGATTCGAAGATAAACCCTCTACTTCGCGTTGTTCTGAAGCTAAATCATGTGTTTCGCATGAATATTAAGCTAAACCATATGTTTCGAATGAATTTGATTCAAAATCGTCTGTTTCGCATGGATTTGATGCTAACTCGTTTGTTTCGCCTGCATTAGAAGCTATATCATGTATATCACAAGTATTTGAAGCTAAATCATTCGTTTCGCATGGATTTGAAGCTAAGCCTTCTACTTCGCATTGATTTGAAGCTAAATCATGTGTTTCGCATGGATTTGAAGCTAACTCGTTTGTTTCTCATGCAGTTGAAGCTAAAACTTGTATATCACAAGTATTTGAAGATAAACCATTTGTATTGCATGGATACGAAGGAGAGCCCTCTACTTCTCATTGATTTGAAGCTAAATCATGTGTTTCGATTGGATTTGAAGCCAACTCGTTTGTTTCGCATGCAGTTGAAGCTAAATCATGTATATCACAAGTATTTGAAGCTAAACCATTTGATTCTCAAGCTAAGCCTTCCACTTGCCATTGATTTGAAGTTAAATCATGTGTTCGCATGGATTTGAAGCTAACTCGTTTATTTCGCATGCAGTTGAAAATAAATCATGCATATCACAAGTATTTGTAGCTAAACGATTTGTTTCGCATGGATTTGTAGCTAAGCCTTCTACTTCGCATTGATTTGAAGCTAAATCATGTGTTTCGCTTGGACCTGAAGCTAACACGTCTGTTTCATATTGTGTTGAAGCTAAATCATGTATACCACGAGTTTTTGAAGCTGAACCATTTGTTTCGCATGAATTTGAAGCTAAACCATGTGTTTGGTATGAATTTAATGCTAAATCATGTGATTCGTATGGAATTGAAGCTAAATCACTTGTTTCGTATGCAGTTGAAGCTAAGTAATCTATATCAAATGTATTTGAAGCTGAACCATTTTTTTCGCATGATTATTAAGCTAATCCATGTGTTTCGAATGTATTTCAAGCAAAATCATGTGTTTCGCATGGATTTGAATCAAACTTGTTTGTTTCGTCTGTATTTGAAGCTAAATCATGTATATCACAAGTATTTGAATCTAAACCATTTGTTTCGTTTGGATTTGAAGCTAAGCATTCTACTTCGCATTGATTTGAAGCTAAATCATGTGTTTCGCTTGGATTTGAAGCTAACTCGTTTGTTTCTCATGCAGTTGAAGCTAAAACTTGTATATCACAAGTATTTGAAGATAAACCATTTGTATTGCATGGATACGAAGGAGAGCCCTCTACTTCTCATTGATTTGAAGATGAATCATGTGTTTCGCATGGATTTGACGCTAACTCGTTTATTTCGCATGCAGATGAAGCCAAGTCAAGTATATCACAAGTATTTGAAGCTAAAGCATTCGATTCGCCTGGAATTGAAGCTAAGGCTTCTACTTCGAATTGATTTGAAGCTGAATCCTGTGTTTCGCTTGAATTCGAAGCTAGCACGTTTGTTTCACATGCAGTTGATGATAAATCATGTATAAAACAAGTATTTGAAATTAGCCTATTCGCTTCGCATGGTTTCTTCTACTTGGCATTGATTTGAAGCTAAATCATGCATATCACAAGTATTTGATGCTAAACCATTTGCTTCGCATGAATATTAAGCTACCTCGTTTGTTTCGCATGCAGTTGAAGCTAAATCATGCATATCACAAGTATTTGATGCTAAACCATTTGCTTCGCATGGATTCGAAGATAAGCCTTCTACTTCGCATTGATTTGAAGCTAAATCATGTGTTTCGCATGAATATTAAGCTAAACCATGTGTTTCGAATGAATTTGAATCTGAATCATCTGTTTCGCATGGATTTGATGCTAACTCGTTTGTTTCACCTGCATTAGAAGTTATGTCATGTATATCACAAGTATTTGAAGCTAAATCATTTGTTTCGCATGGATTCGAAGATAAGCATTCTACATCGCATTGATTTGAAGCTGAATCATGTGTTTCGCATGGATTTGAAGCTGACTCGTTTGTTTCGCCTGCAGTTGAAGCTGTATCACTTATATTCGCAAGTATTTGAAGCTAAATCATTTGTTTCGCATGGATTCGACGATAAGCATTCTACTTCGCATTGATTTGAAGCGAAATCATGTGTTACACATGGATTTGAAACTAAATCGTTTCTTTCGCCTGCAGTTGAAGCTAAGGCATGTACATCACAAGCATTTGAAGCTGAACCATTTGTTTCTCATATATTTGATGATAAGCCTTCCACTTCGCATTGATTTGAAGCTAAATCATATATACCACATGGATTTGCAGTTACCTCGTTTGTTTCACCTGCATTTGAAGCTAAATCATGTATATCACAAGTATTTGAAGCTAAACCATTTGCTTCGCATGGATTCGAAGATAAGACTTCTACTTCGCATTTATTTGAAGCTGAATCCTGTGTTTCGCTTGAATTCGAATCTGACACGTTTGTTTCACATGCAGATGAAGCTAAATCATGTATATCTCAAGTATTTGAAGCTGAACCATTTGTTTCGCATGGATTTGAAGCTGTGCCTTCCACTTCGCATTGATTTCAAGCTAAATCATGCGTTTCGCTTGGATTGGAAGTTAACTCGTTTGTTTCGCATGCAGTTGAAGCTAAATTATGTATAAAACATGAATTTGAAGCTAAACTATTTGTTTCGCATTGATTTGAATCTAAACAATGTGTTTCGAATGAATTTGAAGATAAGTCATTTATATCACAAGTATTTGAATGTAAACCATTTGTTTCGCAAGGATTCGAAGATCAGCCATCTACTTCGCATTGATTTGAAGCTGAATCCTGTGTTTCGCTTGAATTCGAATCTTACACGTTTGTTTCACATGCAGTTGAAGCTGAATCATGTATATCACAACTATTTGAAGCTAAAGCATTTGATTCGCATGGATTTGAATCTAAGCCTTCTACTTCGCATTGATTTGAAGCTGAATCATGTATTTCCCTTTGATTTGAATCTAACTCGTTTGTTTCGCATGCAGTTGATGCTGAATCATGCATATCACAAGTATTTGATGCTAAACCATTTGCTTCGCATGGATTCGAAGATAAGCCTTCTACTTCGCATTGTTTTGAAGCTAAATCATGTGTGACGCATGAATATTAAGCTAAACCATGTGTTTCGAATGAATTTGAATCTAAATCATCTATTTCGCATGGATTTGATGCTAACTCGTTTGTTTCACCTTCATTGGAAGCTATATCATGTATATCACAAGTATTTGAAGCTAAATCATTTGTTCCGCATGGATTCGAAGATAAGCATTCTAGATCGCATTGATTTGAAGCTGAATCATGTGTTTCGCATGGATTTGAAGCTAACTCGTTTATTTCGCATGCAGATGAAGCCAAGTCAAGTATATCACAAGTATTTGATGCTAAAGCATTCGATTCGCCTGGAATTGAAGCTAAGCCTTCTACTTCGCATAGATTTGAAGCTAAATCATGTGTTTCCCTTGAATTTGAAGTTAACACGTCTGTTTCACATGTAGTTGAAGCTAAATCATGTATATCACAGGTATTTGAATGTAAACCATTTGTTTCGCATGGATTTGAAGCTAAGCCTTCTACTTCGCATTGATTTTAAGCTAAATCATGTGTTCCGCATGGATTTGAAGCTAACTCGTTTGTTTCACATGCAGTTGAAGCTAAATCATGTATATCACAAATATTTGAAGCTATACCATTTGTTTCGCATGGATTTGAAGCTAAGCCTTCTACTTCGCATTGATTTGAAGCTGAATCATGTGTTTCGCTTGTATTTGAAGCTAACTCGTTTGTTTCGCATGCAGTTGAAGCTAAATCATGTATGTCACAAGTATTTGTAGCTAAACCATTTGATTCGCATGAATATTAAGGTGAACCATGTGTTTCGAATGAATGTGAAACTAAATCGTGTGTTCCGAATGGATTTGAAGCTAACACGTTTGTTTTGCATGCATTGGAAGCTAAATCATGTATATCACAAATATTTGAAGCAAAATCATTCGATTCGCATGGATTTGAAGCTAATTCTTATACTTCGCATTGATTTTAAGCTAAATCATTTGTTTCGGGTGGCTTTGAAGTTAACTCGTTTGTTTCACATGCAGTTGAAGCTAATTCATGTATAAAACTAGTATTTGAAGCTAAACCATTTGTTTGGCGTGGATTTCGAGCTAAGCCTTCTACTTCGCATAGATTTGAAGTTAGATAATGTGTTTCGCATGGATATGAATCCTACTCGTTTGTTTCGCATGCAGTTGAAGCTAAATCATGTATATCACAAGTATTTGAAGCTATACCATTCGCTTCGCATGGATTTGAAGCTAAGCCTTCTACTTCGCATTGATTTGACGCTCAATCATGTGTTTCGCTTGGATTTGAAGCTAACTCGTTTGTTTCACATGCAGTTGAAGCTAATCATGTATGTCACAAGTATTTGTAGCTAAACCATTTGATTCGCATGAATATTAAGGTGAACCATGTGTTTCGAATGAATGTGAAACTAAATCGTGTGTTTCGAATGGATATGAAGCTAACACGTTTGTTTTGCATGCAATTGAATCTGAATCATGTATATCACAAGTATTTGAAGCTGAACCATTTGTCTTCTATGGATTTGGAGCTAAGCCTTCTACTTCGCATTGATTTCGAGCTAAATCATGTGTCTCGCATGAATTTAAAGCTAACTCGATTTTTTCGCCTGCATTTGAAGCTAAATCATGTATATCACAAATATTTGAAGATAAATCATTCGATTCGCATGGATTTGAAGCTAAGCCTTCTACTTCGCATTGATTTTAAGCTAAATCATGTGTTTCGCATGGATTTGAAGCTAACTCGTTTTTCTCACATGCAGTTGAAGCTAAATCATGTATATCACAAGTATTTGAAGCTATACCATTTGCTTCGCATGGATTTGTAGCTAAGCCTTCTACTTCGCATTGATTTGAAGCTGAATCATGTGTTTCGCTTGGATTTGATGCTAACTCGTTTGTTTCGCTTGCAGTTGAAGCTAAATCATGTATATCACAGGTATTTGAATGTAAACCATTTGCTTCGCATGAATATTAAGCTACCTCGTTTGTTTCGCATGCAGTTGAAGCTAAATCATGCATATCACAAGTATTTGATGCTAAACCATTTGCTTCGCATGGATTCGAAGATAAGCCTTCTACTTCGCATTGATTTGAAGCTAAATCATGTGTTTCGCATTAATATTAAGCTAAACCATGTGTTTCGAATGAATTTGAATCTGAATCATCTGTTTCGCATGGATTTGATGCTAACTCGTTTGTTTCACCTGCATTAGAAGCTATGTCATGTATATCACAAGTATTTGAAGCTAAATCATTTGTTTCGCATGGATTCGAAGATAAGCTTTCTACATCGCATTGATTTGAAGCTGAATCATGTGTTTCGCATGGATTTGAAGCGGACTCGTTTGTTTCACCTGCAGTTGAAGCTGTATCACTTATATTCGCAAGTATTTGAAGCTAAATCATTTGTTTCGCATGGATTCGACGATAAGCATTCTACTTCGCATTGATTTGAAGCGAAATCATGTGTTACACATGGATTTGAAGCTAACTCGTTTCTTTCGCCTGCAGTTGAAGCTAAGGCATGTACATCACAAGCATTTGAAGCTGAACCATTTGTTTCTCATATATTTGATGATAAGCCTTCCACTTCGCATTGATTTGAAGCTAAATCATATATTCCACATGGATTTCAAGATACCTCGTTTGTTTCGCATGCAGTGGAAGCTATATCATGTATATCACAAGTATTTGAAGCTAAACCATTCGATTCGCAGGGATTTGAAGCTAAGCCTTCTACTTCGCATTGATTTTAAGATAAATCGTGTACTTCGCATGGATTTTAAGCTAACTCGTTTGTTTGACATGCAGTTGAAGCTAAATCATGTATAAAACAAGTATTTGAAGCTAAACCATTTGTTTCGCGTGGATTTGCTAGCTAAGCCTTCTACTTCGCATAGATTTGAAGCTAAATCATGTGTTTCCCTTGAATTTGAAGTTAACACGTCTGTTTCACATGTAGTTGAAGCTAAATCATGTATATCACAGGTATTTGAATGTAAACCATTTGTTTCGCATGGATTTGAAGCTAAGCCTTCTACTTCGCATTGATTTTAAGCTAAATCTTGTGTTTCGCATGGATTTGAAGCTAACTCGATTGTTTCACATGCAGTTGAAGCTAAATCATGTATATCACAAATATTTGAAGCTATACCATTTGTTTCGCATGGATTTGAAGCAAAGCCATCTACTTCGCATTGATTTGAAGCTGAATCATGTGTTTCACTTGGATTTGAAGCTAACTCGTTTGTTTCGCATGCAGTTGAAGCTAAATCATGTATGTCACAAGTATTTGTAGCTAAACCATTTGATTCGCATGAATATTAAGGTGAACCATGTGTTTCGAATGAATGTGTAACTAAATCGTGTGTTTCGAATGGATTTGAAGCTAACACGTTTGTTTTGCATGCAGTTGAAGCTGAATCATGTATATCACAAGTATTTGAAGCTGAACCATTTGACTTCTATGGATTTGAAGCTAAGCCTTCTACTTCGCATTGATTTTAAGCTAAATCGTGTGTTTCGCATGGATTTTAAGCTAACTCGTTTGCTTCGCTTGCAGTTGAAGCTAAATCATGTATATCACAATTATTTGAAGCTGAACCATTTGTTTCGCATGAATATTAAGCTAAACCATGTGTTTCGAATGAATTTGATACTAACTCATGTGTTTCGTACGGATTTGTATCTAACTCGTTTGTTTCGCCTCCCTTGGAATCTAAATCATGTATATCACAAGTATTTGAAGCGAAACCATTTGATTCGCATGGATTTGAAGCTAAGCCTTCCACTTCGCATTGATTTAAAGCTAAATCATGTGTTTCGTATGGATTTGCATTTACCTCGTTTGTTTCACCTGCATTTGAAGCTAAATCATGTATATCACAAGTATTTGAAGCTGAACCATTTGTTTCGCATGGATTTGAAGCTGCGCCTTCCACATCGCATTGATTTCAAGCTAAATCATGCGTTTCGCTTGGATTGGAAGTTAACTCGTTTGTTTCGCACGCAGTTGAAGCTAAATCATGTATAAAACATGAATTTGAAGCTAAACTATTTGTTTCGCATTGATTTGAATCTAAACAATGTGTTTCGAATGAATTTGAAGATAAGTCATTTATATCACAAGTATTTGAATGTAATCCATTTGTTTCGCAAGGATTCGAAGATCAGCCATCTACTTCGCATTGATTTGAAGCTGAATCCTGTGTTTCGCTTGAATTCGAATCTAACACGTTTGTTTCACATGCAGTTGAAGCTGAATCATGTATATCACAACTATTTAAAGCTAAAGCATTTGATTCACATGGATTTGAATCTAAGCCTCCTACTTCGCATTGATTTGAAGCTGAATCATGTATTTCCCTTTGATTTGAATCTAACTCGTTTGTTTCGCATGCAGTTGAAGCTGAATCATGTTTATCACAACAGTCTGAATCTAAACCACCTGTTTCGCAGGAATATGAAGCTATGATGCTAAACCATGTGACTCGCATGAATTTGAAGCTAAATCATGCGTTTCGCTTGAATTCGAAGCTAACACGTTTGTTTCACATGCAGTTGATGCTGAATCATGTATATCACAAGTATTTGAAGCTAAACCATTTGATTCGCATGGATTTGTAGCTAAGCCTTCTACTTCGCATTGATTTGAAGCTAAATCATGTATTCCACATGGATATCAAGCTACCTCGTTTGTTTCGCATGCAGTTGAAGCTAAATCATGCATATCACAAGTGTTTGATGCTAAACCATTTGCTTCGCATGGATTCGAAGATAAACCCTCTACTTCGCGTTGTTCTGAAGCTAAATCATGTGTTTCGCATGAATATTAAGCTAAACCATATGTTTCGAATGAATTTGATTCAAAATCGTCTGTTTCGCATGGATTTGATGCTAACTCGTTTGTTTCGCCTGCATTAGAAGCTATATCATGTATATCACAAGTATTTGAAGCTAAATCATTTGTTTCGCATGGATTCGAAGATAAGCATTCTACATCGCATTGATTTGAAGCTGAATCATGTGTTTCGCATGGATTTGAAGCTGACTCGTTTGTTTCGCCTGCAGTTGAAGCTGTATCACTTATATTCGCAAGTATTTGAAGCTAAATCATTTGTTTCGCATGGATTCGACGATAAGCATTCTACTTCGCATTGATTTGAAGCGAAATCATGTGTTACACATGGATTTGAAACTAAATCGTTTCTTTCGCCTGCAGTTGAAGCTAAGGCATGTACATCACAAGCATTTGAAGCTGAACCATTTGTTTCTCATATATTTGATGATAAGCCTTCCACTTCGCATTGATTTGAAGCTAAATCATATATACCACATGGATTTGCAGTTACCTCGTTTGTTTCACCTGCATTTGAAGCTAAATCATGTATATCACAAGTATTTGAAGCTAAACCATTTGCTTCGCATGGATTCGAAGATAAGACTTCTACTTCGCATTTATTTGAAGCTGAATCCTGTGTTTCGCTTGAATTCGAATCTGACACGTTTGTTTCACATGCAGATGAAGCTAAATCATGTATATCTCAAGTATTTGAAGCTGAACCATTTGTTTCGCATGGATTTGAAGCTGTGCCTTCCACTTCGCATTGATTTCAAGCTAAATCATGCGTTTCGCTTGGATTGGAAGTTAACTCGTTTGTTTCGCATGCAGTTGAAGCTAAATTATGTATAAAACATGAATTTGAAGCTAAACTATTTGTTTCGCATTGATTTGAATCTAAACAATGTGTTTCGAATGAATTTGAAGATAAGTCATTTATATCACAAGTATTTGAATGTAAACCATTTGTTTCGCAAGGATTCGAAGATCAGCCATCTACTTCGCATTGATTTGAAGCTGAATCCTGTGTTTCGCTTGAATTCGAATCTTACACGTTTGTTTCACATGCAGTTGAAGCTGAATCATGTATATCACAACTATTTGAAGCTAAAGCATTTGATTCGCATGGATTTGAATCTAAGCCTTCTACTTCGCATTGATTTGAAGCTGAATCATGTATTTCCCTTTGATTTGAATCTAACTCGTTTGTTTCGCATGCAGTTGATGCTGAATCATGCATATCACAAGTATTTGATGCTAAACCATTTGCTTCGCATGGATTCGAAGATAAGCCTTCTACTTCGCATTGTTTTGAAGCTAAATCATGTGTGACGCATGAATATTAAGCTAAACCATGTGTTTCGAATGAATTTGAATCTAAATCATCTATTTCGCATGGATTTGATGCTAACTCGTTTGTTTCACCTTCATTGGAAGCTATATCATGTATATCACAAGTATTTGAAGCTAAATCATTTGTTCCGCATGGATTCGAAGATAAGCATTCTAGATCGCATTGATTTGAAGCTGAATCATGTGTTTCGCATGGATTTGAAGCTAACTCGTTTATTTCGCATGCAGATGAAGCCAAGTCAAGTATATCACAAGTATTTGATGCTAAAGCATTCGATTCGCCTGGAATTGAAGCTAAGCCTTCTACTTCGCATAGATTTGAAGCTAAATCATGTGTTTCCCTTGAATTTGAATTTAACACGTCTGTTTCACATGTAGTTGAAGCTAAATCATGTATATCACAGGTATTTGAATGTAAACCATTTGTTTCGCATGGATTTGAAGCTAAGCCTTCTACTTCGCATTGATTTTAAGCTAAATCATGTGTTCCGCATGGATTTGAAGCTAACTCGTTTGTTTCACATGCAGTTGAAGCTAAATCATGTATATCACAAATATTTGAAGCTATACCATTTGTTTCGCATGGATTTGAAGCTAAGCCTTCTACTTCGCATTGATTTGAAGCTGAATCATGTGTTTCGCTTGTATTTGAAGCTAACTCGTTTGTTTCGCATGCAGTTGAAGCTAAATCATGTATGTCACAAGTATTTGTAGCTAAACCATTTGATTCGCATGAATATTAAGGTGAACCATGTGTTTCGAATGAATGTGAAACTAAATCGTGTGTTCCGAATGGATTTGAAGCTAACACGTTTGTTTTGCATGCATTGGAAGCTAAATCATGTATATCACAAATATTTGAAGCAAAATCATTCGATTCGCATGGATTTGAAGCTAATTCTTATACTTCGCATTGATTTTAAGCTAAATCATTTGTTTCGGGTGGCTTTGAAGTTAACTCGTTTGTTTCACATGCAGTTGAAGCTAATTCATGTATAAAACTAGTATTTGAAGCTAAACCATTTGTTTGGCGTGGATTTCGAGCTAAGCCTTCTACTTCGCATAGATTTGAAGTTAGATAATGTGTTTCGCATGGATATGAATCCTACTCGTTTGTTTCGCATGCAGTTGAAGCTAAATCATGTATATCACAAGTATTTGAAGCTATACCATTCGCTTCGCATGGATTTGAAGCTAAGCCTTCTACTTCGCATTGATTTGACGCTCAATCATGTGTTTCGCTTGGATTTGAAGCTAACTCGTTTGTTTCACATGCAGTTGAAGCTAATCATGTATGTCACAAGTATTTGTAGCTAAACCATTTGATTCGCATGAATATTAAGGTGAACCATGTGTTTCGAATGAATGTGAAACTAAATCGTGTGTTTCGAATGGATATGAAGCTAACACGTTTGTTTTGCATGCAATTGAATCTGAATCATGTATATCACAAGTATTTGAAGCTGAACCATTTGTCTTCTATGGATTTGGAGCTAAGCCTTCTACTTCGCATTGATTTCGAGCTAAATCATGTGTCTCGCATGAATTTAAAGCTAACTCGATTTTTTCGCCTGCATTTGAAGCTAAATCATGTATATCACAAATATTTGAAGATAAATCATTCGATTCGCATGGATTTGAAGCTAAGCCTTCTACTTCGCATTGATTTTAAGCTAAATCATGTGTTTCGCATGGATTTGAAGCTAACTCGTTTTTCTCACATGCAGTTGAAGCTAAATCATGTATATCACAAGTATTTGAAGCTATACCATTTGCTTCGCATGGATTTGTAGCTAAGCCTTCTACTTCGCATTGATTTGAAGCTGAATCATGTGTTTCGCTTGGATTTGATGCTAACTCGTTTGTTTCGCTTGCAGTTGAAGCTAAATCATGTATATCACAGGTATTTGAATGTAAACCATTTGTTTCGCATGGATTTGAAGCTAAGCCTTCTACTTCGCATTGATTTGAAGCTGAAACATGTGTTTCGTTTGGACTAGAAGCTATCTCGTTTGTTTCACATGCAGTTGAAGCTAAATCATGTATCTCACAGGTATTTGAAGCATAACCATTTGTTTCGCATTGATTTGATGCTAAGCTTTCTACTTCGCATTGATTTGACGCTCAATCATGTGTTTCGCTTGGATTTGAAGCTAACTCGTTTGTTTCGCATGCAGTTGAAACTAAATCATGTATGTCACCAGTATTTGTAGCTAAACCATTTGATTCGCATGAATATTAAGCTGAACCATGTGTTTCGAATGAATGTGAAACTAAATCGTGTGTTTCGAATGGATTTGAAGCTAACACGTTTGTTTTGCATGCAATTGAATCTGAATCATGTATATCACAAGTATTTGAAGCTGAACCATTTGACTTCTATGGATTTGGAGCTAAGCCTTCTACTTCGCATTGATTTCGAGCTAAATCATGTGTCTCGCATGAATTTAAAGCTAACTCGATTTTTTCGCCTGCATTTCAAGCTAAATCATGTATATCACAAATATTTGAAGCTAAATCATTCGATTCGCATGGATTTGAAGCTAAGCCTTCTACTCCGCATTGATTTTAAGCTAAATCATGTGTTTCGCATGGATTTGAAGCTAACTCGTTTGTTTCACATGCTGTTGAAGCTAAATCATGTATATCACAGCTATTTGAAGCATAACCATTTGTTTCGCATGGATTTGAAGCTAAGCATTCTACTTCGCATTGATTTGACGCTCAATCATGTGTTTCGCTTGGATTTGAAGCTAACTCGTTTGTTTCGCATGCAGTTGAAGCTAAATCATGTATGTCACAAGTATTTGTAGCTAAACCATTTGATTCGCATGAACATTAAGGTGAACCATGTGTTTCGAATGAATGTGAAACTAAATCGTTTGTTTCAAATGGATTTGAAGCTAACACGTTTGTTTTGCATGCAGTTGAAGCTAAATCATGTATATCACAAGTATTTGAAGCTGAACCATTTGACTTCTATTGATTTGAAGCTAAGCCTTCCACTTCGCATTGATTTGGAGCTAAATCATGTGTCTCGCATGAATTTAAAGCTAACTAGTTTTTTTCGCCTGCATTTGAAGTTAAATCATGTATATCACAAATATTTGAAGCTAAATCATTCGATTCGCATGGATTTGAAGCTAAGCCTTCTACTTCGCATTGATTTTAAGCTAAAAAATTTGTTTCGCATGGATTTAAAACTAACTCGTTTGGTTCACATGCAGTTGAAGCTAAATCCTGTATATCACAAGTATTTGAAGCTATACCATTTGTTTCGCATGGATTTGAAGCTAAGCCTTCTACTTCGCATTGATTTGAAGCTGAATCATGCGTTTCGCTTGTATTTGAAGCTAACTCGTTTGTTTCGCATGCAGTTGACGCTAAATCATGTATGTCACAAGTATTTGTAGCTAAACCATTTGATTCGCATGAATATTAAGGTGAACCATGTGTTTCGAATGAATGTGAAACTAAATCGTGTGTTTCGAATGGATATGAAGCTAACACGTTTGTTTTGCATGCAATTGAATCTGAATCATGTATATCACAAGTATTTGAAGCTGAACCATTTGACTTCTATGGATTTGGAGCTAAGCCTTCTACTTCGCATTGATTTTGAGCTAAATCATGTGTCTCGCATGAATTTAAAGCTAACTCGATTTTTTCGCCTGCATTAGAAGCTAAATCATGTATATCACAAATATTTGAAGCTAAATCATTCGATTCGCATGGATTTGAAGCTAAGCCTTCTACTTCGCATTGATTTTAAGCTAAATCATGTGTTTCGCATGGATTTGAAGCTAACTCGTTTTTCTCACATGCAGTTGAAGCTAAATCATGTATATCACAAGTATTTGAAGCTATACCATTTGCTTCGCATGGATTTGTAGCTAAGCCTTCTACTTCGCATTGATTTGAAGCTGAATCATGTGTTTCGCTTGGATTTGAAGCTAACTCGTTTGTTTCGCTTGCAGTTGAAGCTAAATCATGTATATCACAGGTATTTGAATGTAAACCATTTGTTTCGCATGGATTTGAAGCTAAGCCTTCTACTTCGCATTGATTTGAAGCTGAAACATGTGTTTCGTTTGGACTAGAAGCTAACTCGTTTGTTTCACATGCAGTTGAAGCTAAATCATGTATGTCACAAGTATTTGAAGCTAAACCATTTGTTTCGCATGAATTCGAAGATCAGCCTTCTACTTCGCCTTGATTTGAAGCTAAATCATGTGTATCGCTTGGATTAGAATCTATCTCGTTTGTTTCACCTGCATTTGAATCTAAATCATGTATATCACAAGTATTTGAAGCTGAACCATTTGACTTCTATGGATTTGCAGCTAAGGCTTCTACTTCGCATTGATTTGGAGCTAAATCATGTCTCTCGCATGAATTTAAAGCTAACTCGTTTTTTTCGCCTGCATTTGAAGCTAAATCATGTATATCTCAAATATTTGAAGCTAAATCATTCGATTCGCATGGATTTGAATCTAAGCCTTCTACTTCGCATTGATTTGAAGCTGAATCATGTGTTTCGCTTGGATTTGAAGCTAACTCGTTTGTTTCGCATGCAGTTGAATCTAAATCATGTATGTCACAAGTATTTGTAGCTAAACCATTTGATTCGGATGAATATTAAGGTGAACCATGTGTTTCGAATGAATGTGAAACTAAATCATGTGTTTCGCATGGATTTGAAGCTAACTCGTTTGTTTCACATGCAGTTGAAGCTAAATCATGTATTTCACAAGTATTGGAAGCTATACCATTTGTTTCGCATTGATTTGAAGCTAAGCCTTCTACTTCGCATTGATTTGGAGCTGAATCATGTGTTTTTCTTGGATTTGAAGATAACTCGTTTGTTTCGCATGCAGTTGAAGTTAAATCATGTATATCACAAGTATTTGAAGCTAAACCATTTGTTTCGTTTGGATTTGATGCTAAGCCTTCTACTTCGCATTGATTTGAAGCTAAATCATGTGTTTCGCTTGAGTTTGAAGTTAACACGTCTGTTTCACATGTAGTTGAAGTTAAATCATGTATATCACAGGTATTTGAATGTAAACCATTTGTTTCGCATGGATATGAAGCTAAGCATTCTACTTCGCATTGATTTGAAGCTGAATCATGTGTTTCTTTTGGATTAGGAGCTAACTCGTTAGTTTCACATGCAGTTGAAGCTAAATCATGTATATCACAGCTATTTGAAGCATAACCATTTGTTTCGCATGGATTTGAAGTTAAGCTTTCTACTTCGAATTGATTTGACGCTCAATCATGTGTTTCGCTCGGATTTGAAGCTAACTCGTTTGTTTCGCATGCAGTTGAAGCTAAATCATGTATGTCACAAGTATTTGTAGCTAAACCATTTGCTTCGCATGAATATTAAGGTGAACCATGTGTTTCGAATGAATGTGAAACTAAATCGTGTGTTTCGAATGGATTTGAAGCTAACACGTTTGTTTTGCATGCAGTTGAAGCTGAATCATGTATATCCCAAGTATTTCAAGCTGAACCATTTGACTTCTATGGATTTGAAGCTAAGCCTTCTACTTCGCATTGATTTGGAGCTAAACCATGTGTCTCGCATGAATTAAAAGATAACTCGTTTTTTTCGCCTGCATTTGAAACTAAATCATGTATATAACAAATATTTGAAGCTAAATCATTCGATTCGCATGGATTTGAAGCTAAGCCTTCTACTTCGCATTGATTTTAAGCTAAATCATGTGTTTCGCATGGATTTGAAGCTAACTCGTTTGTTTCACATGCAGTTGAAGCTAAATCATGTATATCAAGAGTATTTGAAGCTATACCATTCGCTTCGCATGGATTTGAAGCTAAGCCTTCTACTTCGCATTGATTTTAAGCTAAATCATGTGTTTCGCATGGATTTGAAGCTAACTCGTTTGTTTCACATGTAGTTGAAGCTAAATCATGTATATCACAGCTATTTGAAGCATAACCATTTGTTTCGCATGGATTTGAAGCTAAGCATTCTACTTCGCATTGATTTGACGCTCAATCATGTGTTTCGCTTGGATTTGAAGCTAACTCGTTTCTTTCGCCTGCATTTGAAGCTAAATCATGTATATCTCAAATATTTGAAGCTAAATCATTCGATTCGCATGTATTTGAAGCTAAGCCTTCTACTTCGCATTGATTTTAAGCTAAATCATGTGTTTCGCATGGATTTGAAGCAAACTCGTTTGTTTCACATGCAGTTGAAGCTAAATCATGTATATCACAGCTATTTGAAGCATAACCATTTGTTTCGCATGGATTTGAAGCTAAGCATTCTACTTCGCATTGATTTGACGCTCAATCATGTGTTTCGCTTGGATTTGAAGCTAACTCGTTTGTTTCGCATGCAGTAGTAGCTAAATCATGTATGTCACAAGTATTTGTAGCTAAACCATTTGATTCGCATGAATATTAAGGTGAACCATGTGTTTCGAATGAATGTGAAACTAAATCGTGTGTTTCAAATGGATTTGAAGCTAACACGTTTGTTTTGCATGCAGTTGAAGCTAAATCATGTATATCACAAGTATATGAAGCTGAACCATTTGACTTCTATTGATTTGAAGCTAAGCCTTCTACTTCGCATTGATTTTAAGCTAAATCATTTGTTTCGCATGGATTTGAAGCTAACTCGTTTGTTTCACATGCAGTTGAAGCTAAATCCTGTATATCACAAGTATTTGAAGCTATACCATTTGTTTCGCATGGATTTGAAGCTAAGCCTTCTACTTCGCATTGATTTGAAGCTGAATCATGTGTTTCGCTTGTATTTGAAGCTAACTCGTTTGTTTCGCATGCAGTTGAAGCTAAATCATGTATGTCACAAGTATTTGTAGCTAAACCATTTGATTCGCATGAATATTAAGGTGAACCATGTGTTTCGAATGAATGTGAAACTAAATCGTGTGTTTCGAATGGATTTGAAGCTAACACGTTTGTTTTGCATGCAATTGAATCTGAACCATGTATATCACAAGTATTTGAAGCTGAACCTATTGACTTCTATGGATTTGGAGCTAAGCCTTCTACTTCGCATTGATTTGGAACTAAATCATGTGTCTCGCATGAATTTAAAGCTAACTCGATTTTTTCGCCTGCATTTGAAGCTAAATCATGTATATCACAAATATTTGAAGCTAAATCATTCGATTCGCATGGATTTGAAGCTAAGCCTTCTACTTCGCATTGATTTTAAGCTAAATCATTTGTTTCGCATGGATTTGAAGCTAACTCGTTTGTTTCACATGCAGTTGAAGCTAAATCATGTATATCACAAGTATTTGAAGCTATACCATTCGCTTCGCATGGATTTGAAGCTAAGCCTTCCACTTCGCATTGATTTGAAGCTGATTCATGTGTTTCGCTTGGATTTGAAGCTAACTCGTTTGTTTCGCATGCAGTTGAAGCTAAATCATGTATGCCACAAGTATTTGTAGCTAAACCATTTGATTCGCATGAATATTAAGGTGAACTATGTGTTTCGAATGAATGTGAAACTAAATGGTGTGTTTCGAATGAATGTGAAACTAAATCGTGTGTTTCGAATGGATTTGAAGCTAACACGTTTGTTTTGCATGCAATTGAATCTGAACCATGTATATCACAAGTATTTGAAGCTGAACCTATTGACTTCTATGGATTTGGAGCTAAGCCTTCTACTTCGCATTGATTTGGAACTAAATCATGTGTCTCGCATGAATTTAAAGCTAACTCGATTTTTTCGCCTGCATTTGAAGCTAAATCATGTATATCACAAATATTTGAAGCTAAATCATTCGATTCGCATGGATTTGAAGCTAAGCCTTCTACTTCGCATTGATTTTAAGCTAAATCATTTGTTTCGCATGGATTTGAAGCTAACTCGTTTGTTTCACATGCAGTTGAAGCTAAATCATGTATATCACAAGTATTTGAAGCTATACCATTCGCTTCGCATGGATTTGAAGCTAAGCCTTCCACTTCGCATTGATTTGAAGCTGATTCATGTGTTTCGCTTGGATTTGAAGCTAACTCGTTTGTTTCGCATGCAGTTGAAGCTAAATCATGTATGTCACAAGTATTTGTAGCTAAACCATTTGATTCGCATGAATATTAAGGTGAACTATGTGTTTCGAATGAATGTGAAACTAAATGGTGTGTTTCGAATGGATTTGAAGCTAACACGTTTGTTTTGCACGCTGTTGAAGCTGAATCATGTATATCACAAGTATTTGAAGCTGAACCATTTGACTTCTATGGATTTGAAGCTAAGCCTTCTACTTCGCATTGATTTGGAGCTAAATCATGTGTCTCGCATGAATTTAAAGCTAACTCGTTTTTTTCGCCTGCATTTGAACCTAAATCATGTATATCTCAAATATTTGAAGCTAAATCATTCGATTCGCATGGATTTGAAACTAAGCCTTCTACTTCGCATTGATTTGAAGCTGAAACATGTGTTTCGTTTGGACTAGAAGCTAACTCGTTTGTTTCACATGCAGTTGAAGCTAAATCGTGTATATCACAGGTATTTGAAGCATAACCATTTGTTTCGCATGGATTTGATGCTAAGCTTTCTACTTCGCATTGATTTGACGCTCAATCATGTGTTTCGCTTGGATTTGAAGCTAACTCGTTTGTTTCGCATGCAGTTGAAACTAAATCATGTATGTCACCAGTATTTGTAGCTAAACCATTTGATTCGCATGAATATTAAGGTGAACCATGTGTTTCGAATGAATGTGAAACTAAATCGTGTGTTCCGAATGGATTTGAAGCTAACACGTTTGTTTTGCATGCAGTTGAAGCTAAATCATGTATATCACAAATATTTGAAGCAAAATCATTCGATTCGCATGGATTTGAAGCTAATTCTTATACTTCGCATTGATTTTAAGCTAAATCATTTGTTTCGGGTGGTTTTGAAGTTAACTCGTTTGTTTCACATGCAGTTGAAGCTAATTCATGTATAAAACTAGTATTTGAAGCTAAACCATTTGTTTGGCGTGGATTTCGAGCTAAGCCTTCTACTTCGCATAGATTTGAAGTTAGATAATGTGTTTCGCATGGATATGAATCCAACTCGTTTGTTTCGCATGCAGTTGAAGCTAAATCATGTATAGCACAAGTATTTGAAGCTATACCATTCGCTTCGCATGGATTTGAAGCTAAGCCTTCTACTTCGCATTGATTTGACGCTCAATCAAGTGTTTCGCTTGGATTTGAAGCTAACTCGTTTGTTTCGCATGCAGTTGAAGCTAATCATGTATGTCACAAGTATTTGAAGCTAAACCATTTGTTTCGCATGGATTCGAAGATCAGCCTTCTACTTCGCATTGATTTGAAGCTAAATCATGTGTATCGCTTGGATTAGAATCTATCTCGTTTGTTTCACCTGCATTTGAATCTAAATCATGTATATCACAAGTATTTGAAGCTGAACCATTTGACTTCTATGGATTTGCAGCTAAGGCTTCTACTTCGCATTGATTTGGAGCTAAATCATGTGTCTCGCATGAATTTAAAGCTAACTCGTTTTTTTCGCCTGCATTTGAAGCTAAATCATGTATATCTCAAATATTTGAAGCTAAATCAGTCGATTCGCATGGATTTGAATCTAAGCCTTCTACTTCGCATTGATTTGAAGCTGAATCATGTGTTTCGCTTGGATTTGAAGCTAACTCGTTTGTTTCGCATGCAGTTGAATCTAAATCATGTATGTCACAAGTATTTGTAGCTAAACCATTTGATTCGGATGAATATTAAGGTGAACCATGTGTTTCGAATGAATGTGAAACTAAATCATGTGTTTCGCATGGATTTGAAGCTAACTCGTTTGTTTCACATGCAGTTGAAGCTAAATCATGTATTTCACAAGTATTGGAAGCTATACCATTTGTTTCGCATTGATTTGAAGCTAAGCCTTCTACTTCGCATTGATTTGGAGCTGAATCATGTGTTTCGCTTGGATTTGAAGATAACTCGTTTGTTTCGCATGCAGTTGAAGTTAAATCATGTATATCACAAGTATTTGAAGCTAAACCATTTGTTTCGTTTGGATTTGATGCTAAGCCTTCTACTTCGCATTGATTTGAAGCTAAATCATGTGTTTCGCTTGAGTTTGAAGTTAACACGTCTGTTTCACATGTAGTTGAAGTTAAATCATGTATATCACAGGTATTTGAATGTAAACCATTTGTTTCGCATGGATATGAAGCTAAGCATTCTACTTCGCATTGATTTGAAGCTGAATCATGTGTTTCGTTTGGATTAGGAGCTAACTCGTTAGTTTCACATGCAGTTGAAGCTAAATCATGTATATCACAGCTATTTGAAGCATAACCATTTGTTTCGCATGGATTTGAAGTTAAGCTTTCTACTTCGCATTGATTTGACGCTCAATCATGTGTTTCGCTCGGATTTGAAGCTAACTCGTTTGTTTCGCATGCAGTTGAAGCTAAATCATGTATGTCACAAGTATTTGTAGCTAAACCATTTGCTTCGCATAAATATTAAGGTGAACCATGTGTTTCGAATGAATGTGAAACTAAATCGTGTGTTTCGAATGGATTTGAAGCTAACACGTTTGTTTTGCATGCAGTTGAAGCTGAATCATGTATATCCCAAGTATTTCAAGCTGAACCATTTGACTTCTATGGATTTGAAGCTAAGCCTTCTACTTCGCATTGATTTGGAGCTAAATCATGTGTCTCGCATGAATTTAAAGATAACTCGTTTTTTTCGCCTGCATTTGAAACTAAATCATGTATATAACAAATATTTGAAGCTAAATCATTCGATTCGCATGGATTTGAAGCTAAGCCTTCTACTTCGCATTGATTTTAAGCTAAATCATGTGTTTCGCATGGATTTGAAGCTAACTCGTTTGTTTCACATGCAGTTGAAGCTAAATCATGTATATCAAGAGTATTTGAAGCTATACCATCCGCTTCGCATGGATTTGAAGCTAAGCCTTCTACTTCGCATTGATTTTAAGCTAAATCATGTGTTTCGCATGGATTTGAAGCTAACTCGTTTGTTTCACATGCAGTTGAAGCTAAATCATGTATATCACAGCTATTTGAAGCATAACCATTTGTTTCGCATGGATTTGAAGCTAAGCATTCTACTTCGCATTGATTTGACGCTCAATCATGTGTTTCGCTTGGATTTGAAGCTAACTCGTTTGTTTCGCATGCAGTTGAAGCTAAATCATGTATATCTCAAATATTTGAAGCTAAATCATTCGATTCGCATGGATTTGAAGCTAAGCCTTCTACCTCGCATTGATTTTAAGCTAAATCATGTGTTTCGCATGGATTTGAAGCTAACTCGTTTGTTTCACATGCAGTTGAAGCTAAATCATGTATATCACAGCTATTTGAAGCATAACCATTTGTTTCTCATGGATTTGAAGCTAAGCTTTCTACTTCGCATTGATTTGACGCTCAGTCATGTGTTTCGCTTGGATTTGAAGCTAACTCGTTTGTTTCGCATGCAGTTGAAGCTAAATCATGTATGTCACAAGTATTTGTAGCTAAACCATTTGATTCGCATGAATATTAAGGTGAACCATGTGTTTCGAATGAATGTGAAACTAAATCGTGTGTTTCAAATGGATTTGAAGCTAACACGTTTGTTTTGCATGCAGTTGAAGCTAAATCATGTATATCACAAGTATTTGAAGCTGAACCATTTGACTTCTATTGATTTGAAGCTAAGCCTTCCACTTCGCATTGATTTGGAGCTAAATCATGTGTCTCGCATGAATTTAAAGCTAACTAGTTTTTTTCGCCTGCATATGAAGTTAAATCATGTATATCACAAATATATGAAGCTAAATCATTCGATTCGCATGGATTTGAAGCTAAGCCTTCTACTTCGCATTGATTTTAAGCTAAATCATTTGTTTCGCATGGATTTGAAGCTAACTCGTTTGTTTCACATGCAGTTGAAGCTAAATCCTGTATATCACAAGTATTTCAAGCTATACCATTCGTTTCGCATGGATTTGAAGCTAAGCCTTCTACTTCGCATTGATTTGAAGCTGAATCATGTGTTTCGCTTGTATTTGAAGCTAACTCGTTTGTTTCGCATGCAGTTGAAGCTAAATCATGTATGTCACAAGTATTTGTAGCTAAACCATTTGATTCGCATGAATATTAAGGTGAACCATGTGTTTCGAATGAATGTGAAACTAAATCGTGTGTTTCGAATGGATTTGAAGCTAACACGTTTGTTTTGCATGCAATTGAATCTGAACCATGTATATCACAAGTATTTGAAGCTGAACCTATTGACTTCTATGGATTTGGAGCTAAGCCTTCTACTTCGCATTGATTTGGAACTAAATCATGTGTCTCGCATGAATTTAAAGCTAACTCGATTTTTTCGCCTGCATTTGAAGCTAAATCATGTATATCACAAATATTTGAAGCTAAATCATTCGATTCGCATGGATTTGAAGCTAAGCCTTCTACTTCGCATTGATTTGAAGCTGATTCATGTGTTTCGCTTGGATTTGAAGCTAACTCGTTTGTTTCGCATGCAGTTGAAGCTAAATCATGTATGTCACAAGTATTTGTAGCTAAACCATTTGATTCGCATGAATATTAAGGTGAACCATGTGTTTCGAATGAATGTGAAACTAAATCGTGTGTTTCGAATGGATTTGAAGCTAACACGTTTGTTTTGCATGCAATTGAATCTGAATCATGTATATCACAAGTATTTGAAGCTGAACCATTTGACTTCTATGGATTTGGATCTAAGCCTTCTACTTCGCATTGATTTCGAGCTAAATCATGTGTCTCGCATGAATTTAAAGCTAACTCGATTTTTTCGCCTGCATTTGAAGCTAAATCATGTATATCACAAATATTTGAAGCTAAATCATTCGATTCGCATGGATTTGAAGCTAAGCCTTCTACTTCGCATTGATTTTAAGCTAAATCATGTGTTTCGCATGGATTTGAAGCTAACTCGTTTGTTTCACATGCAGTTGAAGCTAAATCATGTATATCACAGCTATTTGAAGCATAACCATTTGTTTCGCATGGATTTGAAGGTAAGCATTCTACTTCGCATTGATTTGACGCTCAATCATGTGTTTCGCTTGGATTTGAAGCTAACTCGTTTGTTTCGCATGCAGTTGAAGCTAAATCATGTATGTCACAAGTATTTGTAGCTAAACCATTTGATTCGCATGAACATTAAGGTGAACCATGTGTTTCGAATGAATGTGAAACTAAATCGTTTGTTTCAAATGGATTTGAAGCTAACACGTTTGTTTTGCATGCAATTGAATCTGAATCATGTATATCACAAGTATTTGAAGCTGAACCATTTGACTTCTATAGATTTGGAGCTAAACCTTCTACTTCGCATTGATTTCGAGCTAAATCATGTGTCTCGCATGAATTTAAAGCTAACTCGATTTTTTCGCCTGCATTTGAAGTTAAATCATGTATAACACAAATATTTGAAGCTAAATCATTCGATTCGCATGGATTTGAAGCTAAGCCTTCTACTTCGCATTGATTTTAAGCTAAATCATGTGTTTCGCATGGATTTGAAGCTAACTCGTTTGTTTCACATGCAGTTGAAGCTAAATCATGTATTTCACAAGTATTGGAAGCTATACCATTTGTTTCGCATTGATTTGAAGCTAAGCCTTCTACTTCGCATTGATTTGGAGCTAAATCATGTGTCTCGCATGAATTTAAAGCTAACTCGTTTCTTTCGCCTGCATTTGAAGCTAAATCATGTATATCTCAAATATTTGAAGCTAAATCATTCGATTCGCATGGATTTGAAGCTAAGCCTTCTACTTCGCATTGATTTTAAGCTAAATCATGTGTTTCGCATGGATTTGAAGCTAACTCGTTTGTTTCGCATGCAGTTGAAGCTAAATCATGTATGTCACAAGTATTTGTAGCTAAACCATTTGATTCGCATGAATATTAAGGTGAACCATGTGTTTCGAATGAATGTGAAACTAAATCGTGTGTTACGCATGGATTTGAAGCTAACTCGTTTGCTTCACATGCAGTTGAAGCTAAATCCTGTATATCACAAGTATTTGAAGCTATACAATTTGTTTCGCATGGATTTGAAGCTAAGCCTTCTACTTCGCATTGATTTTAAGCTAAATCATTTGTTTCGCATGGATTTGAAGCTAACTCGTTTGTTTCACATGCAGTTGAAGCTAAATCCTGTATATCACAAATATATGAAGCTATACAATTTGTTTCGCATGGATTTGAAGCTAAGCCTTCTACTTCGCATTGATTTTAAGCTAAATCATTTGTTTCGCATGGATTTGAAGCTAACTCGTTTGTTTCACATGCAGTTGAAGCTAAATCCTGTATATCACAAGTATTTGAAGCTATACCATTTGTTTCGCATGGATTTGAAACTAAGCCTTCTACTTCGCATTGATTTGAAGCTGAATCATGTGTTTCGCTTGTATTTGAAGCTAACTCGTTTGTTTCGCATGCAGTTGAAGCTAAATCATGTATGTCACAAGCATTTGTAGCTAAACCATTTGATTCGCATGAATATTAAGGTGAACCATGTGTTTCGAATGAATGTGAAACTAAATCGTGTGTTTCGAATGGATTTGAAGCTAACACGTTTGTTTTGCATGCAATTGAATCTGAACCATGTATATCACAAGTATTTGAAGCTGAACCTATTGACTTCTATGGATTTGGAGCTAAGCCTTCTACTTCGCATTGATTTGGAACTAAATCATGTGTCTTGCATGAATTTAAAGCTAACTCGATTTTTTCGCCTGCATTTGAAGCTAAATCATGTATATCACAAATATTTGATGCTAAATCATTCGATTCGCATGGATTTGAAGCTAAGCCTTCTACTTCGCATTGATTTTAAGCTAAATCATGTGTTTCGCATGGATTTGAAGCTAACTCGTGTTTCTCACATGCAGTTGAAGCTAAATCATGTATATCACAAGTATTTGAAGCTATACCATTTGCTTCGCATGGATTTGTAGCTATGCCTTCTACTTCGCATTGATTTGAAGCTGAATCATGTGTTTCGCTTGGATTTGAAGCTAACTCGTTTGTTTCGCTTGCAGTTGAAGCTAAATCATGTATATCACAGGTATTTGAATGTAAACCATTTGTTTGGCATGGATTTGAAGCTAAGCCTTCTACTTCGCATTGATTTGGGGCTGAATCATGTGTTTCGTTTGGATTAGAAGCTAACTCGTTTGTTTCACATGCAGTTGAAGCTAAATCATGTATATCACAAGTATTTGAAGCTATACCGTTTGTTTCGCATGGATTTGAAGCTAAGCCTTCTACTTCGCATTGATTTGAATCTGAATAATGTGTTTCGCTTGGATTTGAAGCTAACTCGTTTGTTTCGCATGCAGTTGAAGCTAAATCATGTATATCACAGGTATTTGAATGTAAACCATTTGTTTCGCAGGGATTCGAAGATAAGTCTCCTATTTCGCATTGATTTGAAGCTAAATCATGTGTTTAGCCTGGATTTGTATCTGAACCATTTGTTTCGCATGAATATTAAGCTAAACCATCTGTTTCGAATGAATTTGTAGATAAATCATTTATATGACAAGTATTTGAAGCTAAACCATTTGTTTCGCATGGGTTCGAAGATCAGCCTTCTACTTCGCATTGATTTGAAGCTAAATCATGTGTATCGCTTGGATTAGAATCTATCTCGTTTGTTTCACCTGCATTTGAATCTAAATCATGTATATCACAAGTATTTGAAGCTAAAACATTTGTTTCTCATGGTTACGAAGATAAGCCTTCGTCGTCGCATAGATTTGAAGCTAAATCATTTGTTTCGATTGGATTTGAAGGTAACTCGATTGTTTCGCATGCAGTTGAAGCTAAATCATGTATATTACAAGTATTTGAAGCTATACCATTTGTTTCGGATGGATTTGAAGCTAAGCCTTCTACTTCGCATTGATTTGAAGCTGAATCATGTGTTTCGCTTGGATTTGAAGCTAACTCGTTTGTTTCGCATGCAGTTGAAGCTAAATCATGTATGTCACAAGTATTTGTAGCTAAACCATTTTATTCGCATGAATATTAAGGTGAGCCATGTGTTTCGAATGAATGTGAAACTAAATCGTGTGTTTCGAATGGATTTGAAGCTAACACGTTTGTTTTGCATGCAGTTGAAGCTGAATCATGTATATACCAAGTATTTCAAGCTGAACCATTTGACTTCTATGGATTTGAAGCTAAGCCTTCTACTTCGCATTGATTTGGAGCTAAATCATGTGTTTCGCATGGATTTGAAGCTAACTCGTTTTTTTCGCCTGCATTTGAAACTAAATCATGTATGTCACAAGTATTTGTAGCTAAACCATTTGATTCGCATGAATATTAAGGTGAACCATGTGTTTCGAATGAATGTGAAACTAAATGGTGTGTTTCGAATGGATTTGATGCTAACACGTTTGTTTTGTACGCTGTTGAAGCTGAATCATGTATATCACAAGTATTTGAAGCTGAACCATTTGACTTCTATGGATTTGAAGCTAAGCCTTCTACTTCGCATTGATTTGGAGCTAAATCATGTGTCTCGCATGAATTTAAAGCTAACTCGTTTCTTTCGCCTGCATTTGAAGCTAAATCATGTATATCTCAAATATTTGAAGCTAAATCATTCGATTCGCTTGGATTTGAAGCTAAGCCTTCTACTTCGCATTGATTTGACGCTGAGTCATGTGTTTCGCTTGGATTTGAAGCTAACTCGTTTGTTTCGCATGCAGTTGAAGCTAAATCATGTATGTCACAAGTATTTGTAGCTAAACCATTTGATTCGCATGAATATTAAGGTGAACCATGTGTTTCGAATGAATGTGAAACTAAATGGTGTGTTTCGAATGGATTTGATGCTAACACGTTTGTTTTGTACGCTGTTGAAGCTGAATCATGTATATCACAAGTATTTGAAGCTGAACCATTTGACTTCTATTGATTTGAAGCTAAGCCTTCCACTTCGCATTGATTTGGAGCTAAATCATGTGTCTCGCATGAATTTAAAGCTAACTAGTTTTTTTCGCCTGCATTTGAAGTTAAATCATGTATATCACAAATATTTGAAGCTAAATCATTCGATTCGCATGGATTTGAAGCTAAGCCTTCTACTTCGCATTGATTTTAAGCTAAATCATTTGTGTCGCATGGATTTGAAGCTAACTCGTTTGTTTCACATGCAGTTGAAGCTGAATCCTGTATATCACAAGTATTTGAAGCTATACCATTTGTTTCGCATGGATTTGAAGCTAAGCCTTCTACTTCGCATTGATTTGAAGCTGAATCATGTGTTTCGCTTGTATTTGAAGCTAACACGTTTGTTTTGCATGCAGTTGAAGCTGAATCATGTATATCCCAAGTATTTCAAGCTGAACCATTTGACTTCTATGGATTTGAAGCTAAGCCTTCTACTTCGCATTGATTTGGAGCTAAATCATGTGTCTCGCATGAATTTAAAGATAACTCGTTTTTTTCGCCTGCATTTGAAACTAAATCATGTATATAACAAATATTTGAAGCTAAATCATTCGATTCGCATGGATTTGAAGCTAAGCCTTCTACTTCGCATTGATTTTAAGCTAAATCATGTGTTTCGCATGGATTTGAAGCTAACTCGTTTGTTTCACATGCAGTTGAAGCTAAATCCTGTATATCACAAGTATTTGAAGCTATACCATATGTTTCGCATGGATTTGAAGCTAAGCCTTCTACTTCGCATTGATTTGAAGCTGAATCATGTGTTTCGCTTGTATTTGAAGCTAACTCGTTTGTTTCGCATGCAGTTGAAGCTAAATCATGTATGTCACAAGTATTTGTAGCTAAACCATTTGACTTCTATTGATTTGAAGCTAAGCCTTCCACTTCGCATTGATTTGGAGCTAAATCATGTGTCTCGCATGAATTTAAAGCTAACTAGTTTTTTTCGCCTGCATTTGAAGTTAAATCATGTATATCACAAATATTTGAAGCTAAATCATTCGATTCGCATGGATTTGAAGCTAAGCCTTCTACTTCGCATTGATTTTAAGCTAAATCATTTGTGTCGCATGGATTTGAAGCTAACTCGTTTGTTTCACATGCAGTTGAAGCTGAATCCTGTATATCACAAGTATTTGAAGCTATACCATTTGTTTCGCATGGATTTGAAGCTAAGCCTTCTACTTCGCATTGATTTGAAGCTGAATCATGTGTTTCGCTTGTATTTGAAGCTAACACGTTTGTTTTGCATGCAGTTGAAGCTGAATCATGTATATCCCAAGTATTTCAAGCTGAACCATTTGACTTCTATGGATTTGAAGCTAAGCCTTCTACTTCGCATTGATTTGGAGCTAAATCATGTGTCTCGCATGAATTTAAAGATAACTCGTTTTTTTCGCCTGCATTTGAAACTAAATCATGTATATAACAAATATTTGAAGCTAAATCATTCGATTCGCATGGATTTGAAGCTAAGCCTTCTACTTCGCATTGATTTTAAGCTAAATCATGTGTTTCGCATGGATTTGAAGCTAACTCGTTTGTTTCACATGCAGTTGAAGCTAAATCCTGTATATCACAAGTATTTGAAGCTATACCATATGTTTCGCATGGATTTGCAGCTATGCCTTCTACTTCGCATTGATTTGAAGCTGAATCATGTGTTTCGCTTGGATTTGAAGCTAACTCGTTTGTTTCGCTTGCAGTTGAAGCTAAATCATGTATATCACAGGTATTTGAATGTAAACCATTTGTTTGGCATGGATTTGAAGCTAAGCCTTCTACTTCGCATTGATTTGAAGCTGAATCATGTGTTTCGTTTGGATTAGAAGCTAACTCGTTTGTTTCACATGCAGTTGAAGCTAAATCATGTATATCACAAGTATTTGAAACTATACCGTTTGTTTCGCATGGATTTGAAGCTAAGCCTTCTACTTCGCATTGATTTGAATCTGAATCATGTGTTTCGCTTGGATTTGAAGCTAACTCGTTTGTTTCGCATGCAGTTGAAGCTAAATCATGTATATCACAGGTATTTGAATGTAATCCATTTGTTTCGCAGGGATTCGAAGATAAGTCTCCTATTTCGCATTGATTTGAAGCTAAATCATGTGTTTAGCCTGGATTTGTATCTGAACCATTTGTTTCGCTTGAATATTAAGCTAAACCATCTGCTTCGAATGAATTTGTAGATAAATCATTTATATGACAAGTATTTGAAGCTAAACCATTTGTTTCGCATGGATTCGAAGATCAGCCTTCTACTTCGCATTGATTTGAAGCTAAATCATGTGTATCGCTTGGATTAGAATCTATCTCGTTTGTTTCACCTGCATTTGAATCTAAATCATGTATATCACAAGTATTTGAAGCTAAAACATTTGTTTCTCATGGTTACGAAGATAAGCCTTCGTCGTCGCATAGATTTGAAGCTAAATCATTTGTTTCGATTGGATTTGAAGGTAACTCGCTTGTTTCGCATGCAGTTGAAGCTAAATCATGTATTTCACAAGTATTTGAAGCTATACCATTTGTTTCGCATTGATTTGAAGCTAAGCCTTCTACTTCGCATTGATTTGGAGCTGAATCATGTGTTTCGCTTGGATTTGAAGATAACTCGTTTGTTTCACATGCAGTTGAAGTTAAATCATGTATATCACAAGTATTTGAAGCTAAACCATTTGTTTCGTTTGGATTTGAAGCTAAGCCTTCTACTTCGCATTGATTTGAAGCTAAATAATGTGTTTCGCTTGAGTTTGAAGTTTACACGTCTGTTTCACATGTAGTTGAAGTTAAATCATGTATATCACAGGTATTTGAATGTAAACCACTTCTTTCGCATGGATTTGAAGCTAAGCCTTCTACTTCGCATTGATTCGAAGCTGAATCATGTGTTTCGTTTGGATTAGAAGCTAACTCGTTTGTTTCACATGCAGTTGAAGCTAATTCATGTATATCACATGTATTTGAAGCTAAAACATTTGTTTCGCTTGGACTTGAAGCTAAGCCTTCTACTTCGCATTGATTTGAAATTAAATCATGTGATCCGCGTTGATTTGAAGCTAACTCGATTGTTTCATGTGCATTTGAAGCTCAATCATGTATATCACAAGTATTTGAAGCTATACCATTTGTTTCGCATGGATTTGAAACTAAGCCTTCTACTTCGCATTGATTTGAAGCTGAATCATGTGTTTCGCTTGTATTTGAAGCTAACTCGTTTGTTTCGCATGCAGTTGAAGCTAAATCATGTATGTCACAAGCATTTGTAGCTAAACCATTTGATTCGCATGAATATTAAGGTGAACCATGTGTTTCGAATGAATGTGAAACTAAATCGTGTGTTTCGAATGGATTTGAAGCTAACACGTTTGTTTTGCATGCAATTGAATCTGAACCATGTATATCACAAGTATTTGAAGCTGAACCTATTGACTTCTATGGATTTGGAGCTAAGCCTTCTACTTCGCATTGATTTGGAACTAAATCATGTGTCTCGCATGAATTTAAAGCTAACTCGATTTTTTCGCCTGCATTTGAAGCTAAATCATGTATATCACAAATATTTGATGCTAAATCATTCGATTCGCATGGATTTGAAGCTAAGCCTTCTACTTCGCATTGATTTTAAGCTAAATCATGTGTTTCGCATGGATTTGAAGCTAACTCGTGTTTCTCACATGCAGTTGAAGCTAAATCATGTATATCACAAGTATTTGAAGCTATACCATTTGCTTCGCATGGATTTGTAGCTATGCCTTCTACTTCGCATTGATTTGAAGCTGAATCATGTGTTTCGCTTGGATTTGAATCTAACTCGTTTGTTTCGCTTGCAGTTGAAGCTAAATCATGTATATCACAGGTATTTGAATGTAAACCATTTGTTTGGCATGGATTTGAAGCTAATCCTTCTACTTCGCATTGATTTGGGGCTGAATCATGTGTTTCGTTTGGATTAGAAGCTAACTCGTTTGTTTCACATGCAGTTGAAGCTAAATCATGTATATCACAAGTATTTGAAGCTATACCGTTTGTTTCGCATGGATTTGAAGCTAAGCCTTCTACTTCGCATTGATTTGAATCTGAATAATGTGTTTCGCTTGGATTTGAAGCTAACTCGTTTGTTTCGCATGCAGTTGAAGCTAAATCATGTATATCACAGGTATTTGAATGTAAACCATTTGTTTCGCAGGGATTCGAAGATAAGTCTCCTATTTCGCATTGATTTGGAGCTAAATCATGTGTTTAGCCTGGATTTGTATCTGAACCATTTGTTTCGCATGAATATTAAGCTAAACCATCTGTTTCGAATGAATTTGTAGATAAATCATTTATATGACAAGTATTTGAAGCTAAACCATTTGTTTCGCATGGATTCGAAGATCAGCCTTCTACTTCGCATTGATTTGAAGCTAAATCATGTGTATCGCTTGGATTAGAATCTATCTCGTTTGTTTCACCTGCATTTGAATCTAAATCATGTATATCACAAGTATTTGAAGCTAAAACATTTGTTTCTCATGGTTACGAAGATAAGCCTTCGTCGTCGCATAGATTTGAAGCTAAATCATTTGTTTCGATTGGATTTGAAGGTAACTCGATTGTTTCGCATGCAGTTGAAGCTAAATCATGTATATTACAAGTATTTGAAGCTATACCATTTGTTTCGGATGGATTTGAAGCTAAGCCTTCTACTTCGCATTGATTTGAAGCTGAATCATGTGTTTCGCTTGGATTTGAAGCTAACTCGTTTGTTTCGCATGCAGTTGAAGCTAAATCATGTATGTCACAAGTATTTGTAGCTAAACCATTTTATTCGCATGAATATTAAGGTGAGCCATGTGTTTCGAATGAATGTGAAACTAAATCGTGTGTTTCGAATGGATTTGAAGCTAACACGTTTGTTTTGCATGCAGTTGAAGCTGAATCATGTATATCCCAAGTATTTCAAGCTGAACCATTTGACTTCTATGGATTTGAAGCTAAGCCTTCTACTTCGCATTGATTTGGAGCTAAATCATGTGTCTCGCATGAATTTAAAGATAACTCGTTTTTTTCGCCTGCATTTGAAACTAAATCATGTATATAACAAATATTTGAAGCTAAATCATTCGATTCGCATGGATTTGAAGCTAAGCCTTCTACTTCGCATTGATTTTAAGCTAAATCATGTGTTTCGCATGGATTTGAAGCTAACTCGTTTGTTTCACATGCAGTTGAAGCTAAATCATGTATATCACAAGTATTTGAAGCTATACCATTCGCTTCGCATGGATTTGAAGCTAAGCCTTCTACTTCGCATTGATTTGAAGCTGAATCATGTGTTTCGCTTGGATTTGAAGCTAACTCGTTTGGTTCGCATGCAGTTGAAGCTAAATCATGTATGTCACAAGTATTTGTAGCTAAACCATTTGATTCGCATGAATATTAAGGTGAACCATGTGTTTCGAATGAATGTGAAACTAAATGGTGTGTTTCGAATGGATTTGATGCTAACACGTTTGTTTTGTACGCTGTTGAAGCTGAATCATGTATATCACAAGTATTTGAAGCTGAACCATTTGACTTCTATGGATTTGAAGCTAAGCCTTCTACTTCGCATTGATTTGGAGCTAAATCATGTGTCTCGCATGAATTTAAAGCTAACTCGTTTCTTTCGCCTGCATTTGAAGCTAAATCATGTATATCTCAAATATTTGAAGCTAAATCATTCGATTCGCTTGGATTTGAAGCTAAGCCTTCTACTTCGCATTGATTTGACGCTCAGTCATGTGTTTCGCTTGGATTTGAAGCTAACTCGTTTGTTTCGCATGCAGTTGAAGCTAAATCATGTATGTCACAAGTATTTGAAGCTATACCATTCGCTTCGCATGGATTTGAAGCTAAGCCTTCTACTTCGCATTGATTTGAAGCTGAATCATGTGTTTCGCTTGGATTTGAAGCTAACTCGTTTGTTTCGCATGCAGTTGAATCTAAATCATGTATGTCACAAGTATTTGTAGCTAAACCATTTGATTCGCATGAATATTAAGGTGAACCATGTGTTTCGAATGAATGTGAAACTAAATGGTGTGTTTCGAATGGATTTGATGCTAACACGTTTGTTTTGTACGCTGTTGAAGCTGAATCATGTATATCACAAGTATTTGAAGCTATACCATTTGTTTCGCATTGATTTGAAGCTAAGCCTTCTACTTCGCATTGATTTGGAGCTGAATCATGTGTTTCGCTTGGATTTGAAGATAACTCGTTTGTTTCACATGCAGTTGAAGTTAAATCATGTATATCACAAGTATTTGAAGCTAAACCATTTGTTTCGTTTGGATTTGAAGCTAAGCCTTCTACTTCGCATTGATTTGAAGCTAAATAATGTGTTTCGCTTGAGTTTGAAGTTTACACGTCTGTTTCACATGTAGTTGAAGTTAAATCATGTATATCACAGGTATTTGAATGTAAACCACTTCTTTCGCATGGATTTGAAGCTAAGCCTTCTACTTCGCATTGATTCGAAGCTGAATCATGTGTTTCGTTTGGATTAGAAGCTAACTCGTTTGTTTCACATGCAGTTGAAGCTAATTCATGTATATCACATGTATTTGAAGCTAAAACATTTGTTTCGCTTGGACTTGAAGCTAAGCCTTCTACTTCGCATTGATTTGAAATTAAATCATGTGATCCGCGTTGATTTGAAGCTAACTCGATTGTTTCATGTGCATTTGAAGCTCAATCATGTATATCACAAGTATTTGAAGCTATACCATTTGTTTCGCATGGATTTGAAACTAAGCCTTCTACTTCGCATTGATTTGAAGCTGAATCATGTGTTTCGCTTGTATTTGAAGCTAACTCGTTTGTTTCGCATGCAGTTGAAGCTAAATCATGTATGTCACAAGCATTTGTAGCTAAACCATTTGATTCGCATGAATATTAAGGTGAACCATGTGTTTCGAATGAATGTGAAACTAAATCGTGTGTTTCGAATGGATTTGAAGCTAACACGTTTGTTTTGCATGCAATTGAATCTGAACCATGTATATCACAAGTATTTGAAGCTGAACCTATTGACTTCTATGGATTTGGAGCTAAGCCTTCTACTTCGCATTGATTTGGAACTAAATCATGTGTCTCGCATGAATTTAAAGCTAACTCGATTTTTTCGCCTGCATTTGAAGCTAAATCATGTATATCACAAATATTTGATGCTAAATCATTCGATTCGCATGGATTTGAAGCTAAGCCTTCTACTTCGCATTGATTTTAAGCTAAATCATGTGTTTCGCATGGATTTGAAGCTAACTCGTGTTTCTCACATGCAGTTGAAGCTAAATCATGTATATCACAAGTATTTGAAGCTATACCATTTGCTTCGCATGGATTTGTAGCTATGCCTTCTACTTCGCATTGATTTGAAGCTGAATCATGTGTTTCGCTTGGATTTGAATCTAACTCGTTTGTTTCGCTTGCAGTTGAAGCTAAATCATGTATATCACAGGTATTTGAATGTAAACCATTTGTTTGGCATGGATTTGAAGCTAATCCTTCTACTTCGCATTGATTTGGGGCTGAATCATGTGTTTCGTTTGGATTAGAAGCTAACTCGTTTGTTTCACATGCAGTTGAAGCTAAATCATGTATATCACAAGTATTTGAAGCTATACCGTTTGTTTCGCATGGATTTGAAGCTAAGCCTTCTACTTCGCATTGATTTGAATCTGAATAATGTGTTTCGCTTGGATTTGAAGCTAACTCGTTTGTTTCGCATGCAGTTGAAGCTAAATCATGTATATCACAGGTATTTGAATGTAAACCATTTGTTTCGCAGGGATTCGAAGATAAGTCTCCTATTTCGCATTGATTTGGAGCTAAATCATGTGTTTAGCCTGGATTTGTATCTGAACCATTTGTTTCGCATGAATATTAAGCTAAACCATCTGTTTCGAATGAATTTGTAGATAAATCATTTATATGACAAGTATTTGAAGCTAAACCATTTGTTTCGCATGGATTCGAAGATCAGCCTTCTACTTCGCATTGATTTGAAGCTAAATCATGTGTATCGCTTGGATTAGAATCTATCTCGTTTGTTTCACCTGCATTTGAATCTAAATCATGTATATCACAAGTATTTGAAGCTAAAACATTTGTTTCTCATGGTTACGAAGATAAGCCTTCGTCGTCGCATAGATTTGAAGCTAAATCATTTGTTTCGATTGGATTTGAAGGTAACTCGATTGTTTCGCATGCAGTTGAAGCTAAATCATGTATATTACAAGTATTTGAAGCTATACCATTTGTTTCGGATGGATTTGAAGCTAAGCCTTCTACTTCGCATTGATTTGAAGCTGAATCATGTGTTTCGCTTGGATTTGAAGCTAACTCGTTTGTTTCGCATGCAGTTGAAGCTAAATCATGTATGTCACAAGTATTTGTAGCTAAACCATTTTATTCGCATGAATATTAAGGTGAGCCATGTGTTTCGAATGAATGTGAAACTAAATCGTGTGTTTCGAATGGATTTGAAGCTAACACGTTTGTTTTGCATGCAGTTGAAGCTGAATCATGTATATCCCAAGTATTTCAAGCTGAACCATTTGACTTCTATGGATTTGAAGCTAAGCCTTCTACTTCGCATTGATTTGGAGCTAAATCATGTGTCTCGCATGAATTTAAAGATAACTCGTTTTTTTCGCCTGCATTTGAAACTAAATCATGTATATAACAAATATTTGAAGCTAAATCATTCGATTCGCATGGATTTGAAGCTAAGCCTTCTACTTCGCATTGATTTTAAGCTAAATCATGTGTTTCGCATGGATTTGAAGCTAACTCGTTTGTTTCACATGCAGTTGAAGCTAAATCATGTATATCACAAGTATTTGAAGCTATACCATTCGCTTCGCATGGATTTGAAGCTAAGCCTTCTACTTCGCATTGATTTGAAGCTGAATCATGTGTTTCGCTTGGATTTGAAGCTAACTCGTTTGGTTCGCATGCAGTTGAAGCTAAATCATGTATGTCACAAGTATTTGTAGCTAAACCATTTGATTCGCATGAATATTAAGGTGAACCATGTGTTTCGAATGAATGTGAAACTAAATGGTGTGTTTCGAATGGATTTGATGCTAACACGTTTGTTTTGTACGCTGTTGAAGCTGAATCATGTATATCACAAGTATTTGAAGCTGAACCATTTGACTTCTATGGATTTGAAGCTAAGCCTTCTACTTCGCATTGATTTGGAGCTAAATCATGTGTCTCGCATGAATTTAAAGCTAACTCGTTTCTTTCGCCTGCATTTGAAGCTAAATCATGTATATCTCAAATATTTGAAGCTAAATCATTCGATTCGCTTGGATTTGAAGCTAAGCCTTCTACTTCGCATTGATTTGACGCTCAGTCATGTGTTTCGCTTGGATTTGAAGCTAACTCGTTTGTTTCGCATGCAGTTGAAGCTAAATCATGTATGTCACAAGTATTTGAAGCTATACCATTCGCTTCGCATGGATTTGAAGCTAAGCCTTCTACTTCGCATTGATTTGAAGCTGAATCATGTGTTTCGCTTGGATTTGAAGCTAACTCGTTTGTTTCGCATGCAGTTGAATCTAAATCATGTATGTCACAAGTATTTGTAGCTAAACCATTTGATTCGCATGAATATTAAGGTGAACCATGTGTTTCGAATGAATGTGAAACTAAATGGTGTGTTTCGAATGGATTTGATGCTAACACGTTTGTTTTGTACGCTGTTGAAGCTGAATCATGTATATCACAAGTATTTGAAGCTGAACCATTTGACTTCTATGGATTTGAAGCTAAGCCTTCTACTTCGCATTGATTTGGAGCTAAATCATGTGTCTCGCATGAATTTAAAGCTAACTCGTTTCTTTCGCCTGCATTTGAAGCTAAATCATGTATATCTCAAATATTTGAAGCTAAATCATTCGATTCGCTTGGATTTGAAGCTAAGCCTTCTACTTCGCATTGATTTGACGCTCAGTCATGTGTTTCGCTTGGATTTGAAGCTAACTCGTTTGTTTCGCATGCAGTTGAAGCTAAATCATGTATGTCACAAGTATTTGTAGCTAAACCATTTGATTCGCATGAATATTAAGGTGAACCATGTGTTTCGAATGAATGTGAAACTAAATGGTGTGTTTCGAATGGATTTGATGCTAACACGTTTGTTTTGTACGCTGTTGAAGCTGAATCATGTATATCACAAGTATTTGAAGCTGAACCATTTGACTTCTATTGATTTGAAGCTAAGCCTTCCACTTCGCATTGATTTGGAGCTAAATCATGTGTCTCGCATGAATTTAAAGCTAACTAGTTTTTTTCGCCTGCATTTGAAGTTAAATCATGTATATCACAAATATTTGAAGCTAAATCATTCGATTCGCATGGATTTGAAGCTAAGCCTTCTACTTCGCATTGATTTTAAGCTAAATCATTTGTGTCGCATGGATTTGAAGCTAACTCGTTTGTTTCACATGCAGTTGAAGCTGAATCCTGTATATCACAAGTATTTGAAGCTATACCATTTGTTTCGCATGGATTTGAAGCTAAGCCTTCTACTTCGCATTGATTTGAAGCTGAATCATGTGTTTCGCTTGTATTTGAAGCTAACACGTTTGTTTTGCATGCAGTTGAAGCTGAATCATGTATATCCCAAGTATTTCAAGCTGAACCATTTGACTTCTATGGATTTGAAGCTAAGCCTTCTACTTCGCATTGATTTGGAGCTAAATCATGTGTCTCGCATGAATTTAAAGATAACTCGTTTTTTTCGCCTGCATTTGAAACTAAATCATGTATATAACAAATATTTGAAGCTAAATCATTCGATTCGCATGGATTTGAAGCTAAGCCTTCTACTTCGCATTGATTTTAAGCTAAATCATGTGTTTCGCATGGATTTGAAGCTAACTCGTTTGTTTCACATGCAGTTGAAGCTAAATCATGTATATCACAAGTATTTGAAGCTATACCATTCGCTTCGCATGGATTTGAAGCTAAGCCTTCTACTTCGCATTGATTTGAAGCTGAATCATGTGTTTCGCTTGGATTTGAAGCTAACTCGTTTGTTTCGCATGCAGTTGAAGCTAAATCATGTATGTCACAAGTATTTGTAGCTAAACCATTTGATTCGCATGAATATTAAGGTGAACCATGTGTTTCGAATGAATGTGAAACTAAATGGTGTGTTTCGAATGGATTTGATGCTAACACGTTTGTTTTGTACGCTGTTGAAGCTGAATCATGTATATCACAAGTATTTGAAGCTGAACCATTTGACTTCTATGGATTTGAAGCTAAGCCTTCTACTTCGCATTGATTTGGAGCTAAATCATGTGTCTCGCATGAATTTAAAGCTAACTCGTTTCTTTCGCCTGCATTTGAAGCTAAATCATGTATATCTCAAATATTTGAAGCTAAATCATTCGATTCGCTTGGATTTGAAGCTAAGCCTTCTACTTCGCATTGATTTGACGCTCAGTCATGTGTTTCGCTTGGATTTGAAGCTAACTCGTTTGTTTCGCATGCAGTTGAAGCTAAATCATGTATGTCACAAGTATTTGTAGCTAAACCATTTGATTCGCATGAATATTAAGGTGAACCATGTGTTTCGAATGAATGTGAAACTAAATCGTGTGTTTCAAATGGATTTGAAGCCAACACGTTTGTTTTGCATGCAGTTGATGCTAAATCATGTATATCACAAGTATTTGAAGCTAAATCATTCGATTCGCATGGATTTGAAGCTAAGCCTTCCACTTCGCATTGATTTGGAGCTAAATCATGTGTCTCGCATGAATTTAAAGCTAACTAGTTTTTTTCGCCTGCATTTGAAGTTAAATCATGTATATCACAAATATTTGAAGCTAAATCATTCGATTCGCATGGATTTGAAGCTAAGCCTTCTACTTCGCATTGATTTTAAGCTAAATCATTTGTTTCGCATGGATTTGAAGCTAACTCGTTTGTTTCACATGCAGTTGAAGCTAAATCCTGTATATCACAAGTATTTGAAGCTATACCATATGTTTCGCATGGATTTGAAGCTAAGCCTTCTACTTCGCATTGATTTGAAGCTGAATCATGTGTTTCGCTTGTATTTGAAGCTAACTCGTTTGTTTCGCATGCAGTTGAAGCTAAATCATGTATGTCACAAGCATTTGTAGCTAAACCATTTGATTCGCATGAATATTAAGGTGAACCATGTGTTTCGAATGAATGTGAAACTAAATCGTGTGTTTCGAATGGATTTGAAGCTAACACGTTTGTTTTGCATGCAATTGAATCTGAACCATGTATATCACAAGTATTTGAAGCTGAACCTATTGACTTCTATGGATTTGGAGCTAAGCCTTCTACTTCGCATTGATTTGGAACTAAATCATGTGTCTCGCCTGCATTTGAAGCTAAATCGTGTATATCACAAATATTTGAAGCTAAATCATTCGATTCGCATGGATTTGAAGCTAAGCCTTCTACTTCGCATTGATTTTAAGCTAAATCATGTGTTTCGCATGGATTTGAAGCTAACTCGTGTTTCTAACATGCAGTTGAAGCTAAATCATGTATATCACAAGTATTTGAAGCTATACCATTTGCTTCGCATGGATTTGCAGCAATGCCTTCTACTTCGCATTGATTTGAATCTGAATCATGTGTTTCGCTTGGATTTGAAGCTAACTCGTTTGTTTCGCTTGCAGTTGAAGCTAAATCATGTATGTCACAGGTATTTGAATGTAAACCATTTGTTTGGCATGGATTTGAAGCTAAGCCTTCTACTTCGCATTGATTTGAAGCTGAATCATGTGTTTCGTTTGGATTAGAAGCTAACTCGTTTGTTTCACATGCAGTTGAAGCTAAATCATGTATATCACAAGTATTTGAAACTATACCGTTTGTTTCGCATGGATTTGAAGCTAAGCCTTCTACTTCGCATTGATTTGAATCTGAATCATGTGTTTCGCTTGGATTTGAAGCTAACTCGTTTGTTTCGCATGCAGTTGAAGCTAAATCATGTATATCACAGGTATTTGAATGTAATCCATTTGTTTCGCAGGGATTCGAAGATAAGTCTCCTATTTCGCATTGATTTGAAGCTAAATCATGTGTTTAGCCTGGATTTGTATCTGAACCATTTGTTTCGCATGAATATTAAGCTAAACCATCTGCTTCGAATGAATTTGTAGATAAATCATTTATATGACAAGTATTTGAAGCTAAACCATTTGTTTCGCATGGATTCGAAGATCAGCCTTCTACTTCGCATTGATTTGAAGCTAAATCATGTGTATCGCTTGGATTAGAATCTATCTCGTTTGTTTCACCTGCATTTGAATCTAAATCATGTATATCACAAGTATTTGAAGCTAAAACATTTGTTTCTCATGGTTACGAAGATAAGCCTTCGTCGTCGCATAGATTTGAAGCTAAATCATTTGTTTCGATTGGATTTGAAGGTAACTCGCTTGTTTCGCATGCAGTTGAAGCTAAATCATGTATTTCACAAGTATTTGAAGCTATACCATTTGTTTCGCATTGATTTGAAGCTAAGCCTTCTACTTCGCATTGATTTGGAGCTGAATCATGTGTTTCGCTTGGATTTGAAGATAACTCGTTTGTTTCACATGCAGTTGAAGTTAAATCATGTATATCACAAGTATTTGAAGCTAAACAATTTGTTTCGTTTGGATTTGAAGCTAAGCCTTCTACTTCGCATTGATTTGAAGCTAAATAATGTGTTTCGCTTGAGTTTGAAGTTTACACGTCTGTTTCACATGTAGTTGAAGTTAAATCATGTATATCACAGGTATTTGAATGTAAACCATTTCTTTCGCATGGATTTGAAGCTAAGCCTTCTACTTCGCATTGATTCGAAGCTGAATCATGTGTTTCGTTTGGATTAGAAGCTAACTCGTTTGTTTCACATGCAGTTGAAGCTAATTCATGTATATCACATGTATTTGAAGCTAAAACATTTGTTTCGCTTGGACTTGAAGCTAAGCCTTCTACTTCGCATTGATTTGAAATTAAATCATGTGATCCGCGTTGATTTGAAGCTAACTCGATTGTTTCATGTGCATTTGAAGCTCAATCATGTATATCACAAGTATTTGAAGCTAAACCATTTGTTTCGCATGGATTCGAAGACAAGACTTCTACGTCGCATTGATTTCAAGGTAAATCATGTGTTTCGAATGGATTTGAAGCTCACTCGTTTATTTCGCCTGCATTTGACGCTTTATCAGCTACATTCGCAAGTATTTGAAGGTAACTCATTTATTTCGCATTGATGTGAGGCTAACTCGTTTGTTTCGCATGCAGTTGAAGCTAAATCATGTATATCACAAGTATTTGAAACTAAACCATTTGTTTCTCATGTTTTTGAAGCTAAGGCTCCTACTTCGCATTGATTTGAAGCAAAATCATGTGTTTCGCTTAGATTTGAGACTGAACCATTTGTGTTTGCAAGAATATTAAACAAAACCATGTGTTTCGTATGAATTTCAAGCTAAATCATGTGTTTTGCATGGATTTGAAGCTAACTCGATTGTTTTGCCTGCATTTTAAGCTATATCACTTATATTCGCAAGTATTTTCAGCTAAATTATTCGTTTCGCATGGATCTGAAGCTAAGCCTTCTACTTCGCATTGCTTTTAAGCTAAATCATGTGTTTCGCTTGGATTTGAAGCTAACTCGTTTGTTTCGCATGCAGTTGAAGCTAAATCATGTATGTCACAAGTATTTGTAGCTAAACCATTTGATTCGCATGAATATTAAGGTGAACCATGTGTTTCGAATGAATGTGAAACTAATCGTGTGTTTCAAATGGATTTGAAGCTAACACGTTTGTTTCGCATGCAGATGAATCTAAATCATGTATGTCACAAGTATTTGTAGCTAAACCATTTGATTCGCATGAATATTAAGGTGAACCATGTGTTTCGAATGAATGTGTAACTAAATCGTGTGTTTCGAATGGATTTGAAGCTAACACGTTTGTTTCGCATGCAGATGAATCTAAATCATGTATGTCACAAGTATTTGTAGCTAAACCATTTGATTCGCATGAATATTAAGGTGAACCATGTGTTTCGAATGAATGTGTAACTAAATCGTGTGTTTCGAATGGATTTGAAGCTAACACGTTTGTTTTTGCATGCAGTTGAAGCTAAATCATGTATATCACAGGTATTTGAATGTAAACCATTTGTTTCGCAGGGATTCGAAGATAAGTCTCCTATTTCGCATTAATTTGAAGCTAAATCATGTGTTTAGCCTGGATTTTTATCTGAACCATTGTTTCGCATGAATATTAAGCTAAACCATCTGTTTCGAATGAATTTGTAGATAAATCATTTATATGACAAGTATTTGAAGCTAACCATTTGTTTCGCATGGATTCGAAGATCAGCCTTCTACTTCGCATTGATTTGAAGCTAAATCATGTGTTTCGCATGGATTTGAAGCTAACTCGTTTGGTTTCACATGCAGTTGAAGCTAAATCATGTATTTCACAAGTATTGGAAGCTATACCATTTGTTTCGCATTGATTTGAAGCTAAGCCTTCTACTTCGCATTGATTGGAGCTAAATCATGTGTCTCGCATGAATTTAAAGCTAACTCGTTTCTTTCGCCTGCATTTGAAGCTAAATCATGTATATCTCAAATATTTGAAGCTAAATCATTCGATTCGCATGGATTTGAAGCTAAGCCTTCTACTTCGCATTGATTTTAAGCTAAATCATGTGTTTCGCATGGATTTGAAGCTACTCGTTTGTTTCGCATGCAGTTGAAGCTAAATCATGTATGTCACAAGTATTTGTAGCTAAACCATTTGATTCGCATGAATATTAAGGTGAACCATGTGTTTCGAATGAATGTGAAACTAAATCGTGTGTTACGCATGGATTTGAAGCTAACTCGTTTGCTTCACATGCAGTTGAAGCTAAATCCTGTATATCACAAGTATTTGAAGCTATACAAATTTGTTTCGCATGGATTTGAAGCTAAGCCTTCTACTTCGCATTGATTTTAAGCTAAATCATTTGTTTTCGGACATGGATTTGAAGCTAACTCGTTTGTTTCACATGCAGTTGAAGCTAAATCCTGTATATCACAAGTATTTGAAGCTATACCATTTGTTTCGCATGGATTTGAAACTAAGCCTTCTACTTCGCATTGATTTGAAGCTGAATCATGTGTTTCGCTTGTATTTGAAGCTAACTCGTTTTGTTTCGCATGCAGTTGAAGCTAAATCATGTATGTCACAAGCATTTGTAGCTTAACCAATTGATTCGCATGAATATTAAGGTGAACCATGTGTTTCGAATGAATGTGAAACTAAATCGTGTGTTTCGAATGGATTTGAAGCTAACACGTTTGTTTTGCATGCAATTGAATCTGAACCATGTATATCACAAGTATTTGAAGCTGAACCTATTGACTTCTATGGATTTGGAGCTAAGCCTTCTACTTCGCATTGATTTGGAACTAAATCATGTGTCTCGCATGAATTTAAAGCTAACTCGATTTTTTCGCCTGCATTTGAAGATAAATCATGTATATCACAAATATTTGATGCTAAATCATTCGATTCGCATGGATTTGAAGCTAAGCCTTCTACTTCGCATTGATTTTAAGCTAAATCATGTGTTTCGCATGGATTTGAAGCTAACTCGTGTTTCTCACATGCAGTTGAAGCTAAATCATGTATATCACAAGTATTTGAAGCTATACCATTTGCTTCGCATGGATTTGTAGCTATGCCTTCTACTTCGCATTGATTTGAAGCTGAATCATGTGTTTCGCTTGGATTTGAAGCTAACTCGTTTGTTTCGCTTGCAGTTGAAGCTAAATCATGTATATCACAGGTATTTGAATGTAAACCATTTGTTTGGCATGGATTTGAAGCTAAGCCTTCTACTTCGCATTGATTTGGGGCTGAATCATGTGTTTCGTTTGGATTAGAAGCTAACTCGTTTGTTTCACATGCAGTTGAAGCTAAATCATGTATATCACAAGTATTTGAAGCTATACCGTTTGTTTCGCATGGATTTGAAGCTAAGCCTTCTACTTCGCATTGATTTGAATCTGAATAATGTGTTTCGCTTGGATTTGAAGCTAACTCGTTTGTTTCGCATGCAGTTGAAGCTAAATCATGTATATCACAGGTATTTGAATGTAAACCATTTGTTTCGCAGGGATTCGAAGATAAGTCTCCTATTTCGCATTGATTTGAAGCTAAATCATGTGTTTAGCCTGGATTTGTATCTGAACCATTTGTTTCGCATGAATATTAAGCTAAACCATCTGTTTCGAATGAATTTGTAGATAAATCATTTATATGACAAGTATTTGAAGCTAAACCATTTGTTTCGCATGGATTCGAAGATCAGCCTTCTACTTCGCATTGATTTGAAGCTAAATCATGTGTATCGCTTGGATTAGAATCTATCTCGTTTGTTTCACCTGCATTTGAATCTAAATCATGTATATCACAAGTATTTGAAGCTAAAACATTTGTTTCTCATGGTTACGAAGATAAGCCTTCGTCGTCGCATAGATTTGAAGCTAAATCGTGTGTTTCGAATGGATTTGAAGCTAACACGTTTGTTTTGCATGCAGTTGAAGCTGAATCATGTATATCACAAGTATTTGAAGCTGAACCATTTGACTTCTATGGATTTGAAGCTAAGCCTTCTACTTCGCATTGATTTTAAGCTAAATCGTGTGTTTCGCATGGATTTTAAGCTAACTCGTTTGCTTCGCTTGCAGTTGAAGCTAAATCATGTATATCACAATTATTTGAAGCTGAACCATTTGTTTCGCATGAATATTAAGCTAAACCATGTGTTTCGAATGAATTTGATGCTAACTCATGTGTTTCGTACGGATTTGTATCTAACTCGTTTGTTTCGCCTCCCTTGGAACCTAAATCATGTATATCACAAGTATTTGAAGCTAAACCATTTGATTCGCATGGATTTGAAGCTAAGCCTTCCACTTCGCATTGATTTAAAGCTAAATCATGTGTTTCGTATGGATTTGCATTTACCTCGTTTGTTTCACCTGCATTTGAAGCTAAATCATGTATATCACAACTATTTGAAGCTAAAACCTTTGATTCGCATGGATTTGAAGCTATGTCTTCTACTTCGCATTGATTTGAAGCTGAATCCTGTGATCGGCATGGATTTGAAGTTAACTCGTTTGTTTCGCATGCGATTGAAGCTAAATCATGTATATCTCAAGTATTTGAAGCTGAACCATTTGTTTCGCATGGATTTGAAGCTGTGCCTTCCACTTCGCATTGATTTGAAGCTAAATCATGTGTATCGCTTGGATTAGAATCTATCTCGTTTGTTTCACCTGCATTTGAATCTAAATCATGTATATCACAAGTATTTGAAGCTAAAACATTTGTTTCTCATGGTTACGAAGATAAGCCTTCGTCGTCGCATAGATTTGAAGCTAAATCGTGTGTTTCGAATGGATTTGAAGCTAACACGTTTGTTTTGCATGCAGTTGAAGCTGAATCATGTATATCACAAGTATTTGAAGCTGAACCATTTGACTTCTATGGATTTGAAGCTAAGCCTTCTACTTCGCATTGATTTTAAGCTAAATCGTGTGTTTCGCATGGATTTTAAGCTAACTCGTTTGCTTCGCTTGCAGTTGAAGCTAAATCATGTATATCACAATTATTTGAAGCTGAACCATTTGTTTCGCATGAATATTAAGCTAAACCATGTGTTTCGAATGAATTTGATGCTAACTCATGTGTTTCGTACGGATTTGTATCTAACTCGTTTGTTTCGCCTCCCTTGGAACCTAAATCATGTATATCACAAGTATTTGAAGCTAAACCATTTGATTCGCATGGATTTGAAGCTAAGGCCTTCCACTTCGCATTGATTTAAAGCTAAATCATGTGTTTCGTATGGATTTGCATTTACCTCGTTTGTTTCACCTGCATTTGAAGCTAAATCATGTATATCACAAGTATTTGAAGCTAAACCATTTGCTTCGCATGGATTCGAAGATAAGACTTCTACTTCGCATTTATTTGAAGCTGAATCCTGTGTTTCGCTTGAATTCGATTCTGACACGTTTGTTTCACATGCAGATGAAGCTAAATCATGTATATCACAACTATTTGAAGCTAAAACCTTTGATTCGCATGGATTTGAAGCTATGTCTTCTACTTCGCATTGATTTGAAGCTGAATCCTGTGATCGGCATGGATTTGAAGTTAACTCGTTTGTTTCGCATGCGATTGAAGCTAAATCATGTATATCTCAAGTATTTGAAGCTGAACCATTTGTTTCGCATGGATTTGAAGCTGTGCCTTCCACTTCGCATTGATTTCAAGCTAAATCATGCGTTTCGCTTGGATTGGAAGTTAACTCGTTTGTTTCGCCTGCAGTTGAAGCTAAATCATGTATAAAACATGAATTTGAAGCTAAACTATTTGTTTCGCATTGATTTGAATCTAAACAATGTGTTTCGAATGAATTTGAAGATAAGTCATTTATATCACAAGTATTTGAATGTAAACCATTTGTTTCGCAAGGATTCGAAGATCAGCCATCTACTTCGCATTTATTTGAAGCTGAATCCTGTGTTTCGCTTGAATTCGAATCTTACACGTTTGTTTCACATGCAGTTGAAGCTGAATCATGTATATCACAACTATTTGAAGCTAAAGCATTTGATTCGCATGGATTTGAAGCTATGCCTTCTACTTCGCATTGATTTGAAGCTAAATCATGTGTTTCGCTTAGATTTGAAGCTAACTCGTTTTTTTCGCATGCAGTTGAAGATAAATCATGTGTATCACAAGTATTTGAAGCAAAACCATTTGATTCGTATGGATTTGAAGCTAAGCCTTCCACTTCGCATTGTTTTGAAACTAAATCATTTGTTTCGCTTGGATTTGAAGCTAATTCGTTTGTTTCGATGCAGTTGAAGCTAATTCATGTATATCACAAGTATTTGAAGCTAAAACATTTGTTTCGCTTGGACTTGAAGCTAAGCCTTCTACTTCGCATTGATTTGAAATTAAATCATGTGATTCGCGTGGATTTGAAGCTAAATCATGTATATCACAAGCATTTGAAGCTGTACCATTTTTATCGCATGGATTTGAATATAAGCCTTCTAAGTCGCATTGATTTTAAGCTAAATCTTGTGTTTCGCATGGATTTGAAGATAACTCGTTTGTTTCACATGCAGTTGAAGCTAAATCATGTATATCACAAATATTTGAAGCTATACCATTTGTTTCGCATGGATTTGAAGCAAAGCCTTCTACTTCGCATTGATTTGAAGCTGAATCATGTGTTTCACTTGGATTTGAAGCTAACTCGTTTATTTCGCATGCAGTTGAAGCTAAATCATGTATGTCACAAGTATTTGTAGCTAAACCATTTGATTCGCATGAATATTAAGGTGAACCATGTGTTTCGAATGAATGTGTAACTAAATCGTGTGTTTCGAATGGATTTGAAGCTAACACGTTTGTTTTGCATGCAGTTGAAGCTGAATCATGTATATCACAAGTATTTGAAGCTGAACCATTTGACTTCTATGGATTTGAAGCTAAGCCTTCTACTTCGCATTGATTTGAAGCTAAATCGTGTGTTTCGCATGGATTTTAAGCTAACTCGTTTGCTTCGCTTGCAGTTGAAGCTAAATCATGTATATCACAATTATTTGAAGCTGAACCATTTGTTTCGCATGAATATTAAGCTAAACCATGTGTTTCGAATGAATTTGATGCTAACTCATGTGTTTCGTACGGATTTGTATCTAACTCGTTTGTTTCGCCTCCCTTGGAATCTAAATTATGTATATCACAAGTATTTGAAGCTAAACCATTTGATTCGCATGGATTTGAAGCTAAGCCTTCCACTTCGCATTGATTTAAAGCTAAATCATGTGTTTCGTATGGATTTGCATTTACCTCGTTTGTTTCACCTGCATTTGAAGCTAAATCATGTATATCACAAGTATTTGAAACTAAACCATTTGTTTCTCATGTTTTTGAAGCTAAGGCTCCTACTTCGCATTGATTTGAAGCAAAATCATGTGTTTCGCTTAGATTTGAGACTGAACCATTTGTGTCGCAAGAATATTAAACAAAACCATGTGTTTCGTATGAATTTCAAGCTAAATCATGTGTTTTGCATGGATTTGAAGCTAACTCGATTGTTTTGCCTGCATTTTAAGCTATATCACTTATATTCGCAAGTATTTTCAGCTAAATTATTCGTTTCGCATGGATCTGAAGCTAAGCCTTCTACTTCGCATTGCTTTTAAGCTAAATCATGTGTTTCGCTTGGATTTGAAGCTAACTCGTTTGTTTCGCATGCAGTTGAAGCTAAATCATGTATGTCACAAGTATTTGTAGCTAAACCATTTGATTCGCATGAATATTAAGGTGAACCATGTGTTTCGAATGAATGTGAAACTAAATCGTGTGTTTCAAATGGATTTGAAGCTAACACGTTTGTTTCGCATGCAGATGAATCTAAATCATGTATGTCACAAGTATTTGTAGCTAAACCATTTGATTCGCATGAATATTAAGGTGAACCATGTGTTTCGAATGAATGTGTAACTAAATCGTGTGTTTCGAATGGATTTGAAGCTAACACGTTTGTTTCGCATGCAGATGAATCTAAATCATGTATGTCACAAGTATTTGTAGCTAAACCATTTGATTCGCATGAATATTAAGGTGAACCATGTGTTTCGAATGAATGTGTAACTAAATCGTGTGTTTCGAATGGATTTGAAGCTAACACGTTTGTTTTGCATGCAGTTGAAGCTAAATCATGTATATCACAGGTATTTGAATGTAAACCATTTGTTTCGCAGGGATTCGAAGATAAGTCTCCTATTTCGCATTAATTTGAAGCTAAATCATGTGTTTAGCCTGGATTTTTATCTGAACCATTTGTTTCGCATGAATATTAAGCTAAACCATCTGTTTCGAATGAATTTGTAGATAAATCATTTATATGACAAGTATTTGAAGCTAAACCATTTGTTTCGCATGGATTCGAAGATCAGCCTTCTACTTCGCATTGATTTGAAGCTAAATCATGTGTTTCGCATGGATTTGAAGCTAACTCGTTTGTTTCACATGCAGTTGAAGCTAAATCATGTATTTCACAAGTATTGGAAGCTATACCATTTGTTTCGCATTGATTTGAAGCTAAGCCTTCTACTTCGCATTGATTTGGAGCTAAATCATGTGTCTCGCATGAATTTAAAGCTAACTCGTTTCTTTCGCCTGCATTTGAAGCTAAATCATGTATATCTCAAATATTTGAAGCTAAATCATTCGATTCGCATGGATTTGAAGCTAAGCCTTCTACTTCGCATTGATTTTAAGCTAAATCATGTGTTTCGCATGGATTTGAAGCTAACTCGTTTGTTTCGCATGCAGTTGAAGCTAAATCATGTATGTCACAAGTATTTGTAGCTAAACCATTTGATTCGCATGAATATTAAGGTGAACCATGTGTTTCGAATGAATGTGAAACTAAATCGTGTGTTACGCATGGATTTGAAGCTAACTCGTTTGCTTCACATGCAGTTGAAGCTAAATCCTGTATATCACAAGTATTTGAAGCTATACAATTTGTTTCGCATGGATTTGAAGCTAAGCCTTCTACTTCGCATTGATTTTAAGCTAAATCATTTGTTTCGCATGGATTTGAAGCTAACTCGTTTGTTTCACATGCAGTTGAAGCTAAATCCTGTATATCACAAGTATTTGAAGCTATACCATTTGTTTCGCATGGATTTGAAACTAAGCCTTCTACTTCGCATTGATTTGAAGCTGAATCATGTGTTTCGCTTGTATTTGAAGCTAACTCGTTTGTTTCGCATGCAGTTGAAGCTAAATCATGTATGTCACAAGCATTTGTAGCTAAACCAATTGATTCGCATGAATATTAAGGTGAACCATGTGTTTCGAATGAATGTGAAACTAAATCGTGTGTTTCGAATGGATTTGAAGCTAACACGTTTGTTTTGCATGCAATTGAATCTGAACCATGTATATCACAAGTATTTGAAGCTGAACCTATTGACTTCTATGGATTTGGAGCTAAGCCTTCTACTTCGCATTGATTTGGAACTAAATCATGTGTCTCGCATGAATTTAAAGCTAACTCGATTTTTTCGCCTGCATTTGAAGATAAATCATGTATATCACAAATATTTGATGCTAAATCATTCGATTCGCATGGATTTGAAGCTAAGCCTTCTACTTCGCATTGATTTTAAGCTAAATCATGTGTTTCGCATGGATTTGAAGCTAACTCGTGTTTCTCACATGCAGTTGAAGCTAAATCATGTATATCACAAGTATTTGAAGCTATACCATTTGCTTCGCATGGATTTGTAGCTATGCCTTCTACTTCGCATTGATTTGAAGCTGAATCATGTGTTTCGCTTGGATTTGAAGCTAACTCGTTTGTTTCGCTTGCAGTTGAAGCTAAATCATGTATATCACAGGTATTTGAATGTAAACCATTTGTTTGGCATGGATTTGAAGCTAAGCCTTCTACTTCGCATTGATTTGGGGCTGAATCATGTGTTTCGTTTGGATTAGAAGCTAACTCGTTTGTTTCACATGCAGTTGAAGCTAAATCATGTATATCACAAGTATTTGAAGCTATACCGTTTGTTTCGCATGGATTTGAAGCTAAGCCTTCTACTTCGCATTGATTTGAATCTGAATAATGTGTTTCGCTTGGATTTGAAGCTAACTCGTTTGTTTCGCATGCAGTTGAAGCTAAATCATGTATATCACAGGTATTTGAATGTAAACCATTTGTTTCGCAGGGATTCGAAGATAAGTCTCCTATTTCGCATTGATTTGAAGCTAAATCATGTGTTTAGCCTGGATTTGTATCTGAACCATTTGTTTCGCATGAATATTAAGCTAAACCATCTGTTTCGAATGAATTTGTAGATAAATCATTTATATGACAAGTATTTGAAGCTAAACCATTTGTTTCGCATGGATTCGAAGATCAGCCTTCTACTTCGCATTGATTTGAAGCTAAATCATGTGTATCGCTTGGATTAGAATCTATCTCGTTTGTTTCACCTGCATTTGAATCTAAATCATGTATATCACAAGTATTTGAAGCTAAAACATTTGTTTCTCATGGTTACGAAGATAAGCCTTCGTCGTCGCATAGATTTGAAGCTAAATCGTGTGTTTCGAATGGATTTGAAGCTAACACGTTTGTTTTGCATGCAGTTGAAGCTGAATCATGTATATCACAAGTATTTGAAGCTGAACCATTTGACTTCTATGGATTTGAAGCTAGGCCTTCTACTTCGCATTGATTTTAAGCTAAATCGTGTGTTTCGCATGGATTTTAAGCTAACTCGTTTGCTTCGCTTGCAGTTGAAGCTAAATCATGTATATCACAATTATTTGAAGCTGAACCATTTGTTTCGCATGAATATTAAGCTAAACCATGTGTTTCGAATGAATTTGATGCTAACTCATGTGTTTCGTACGGATTTGTATCTAACTCGTTTGTTTCGCCTCCCTTGGAACCTAAATCATGTATATCACAAGTATTTGAAGCTAAACCATTTGATTCGCATGGATTTGAAGCTAAGCCTTCCACTTCGCATTGATTTAAAGCTAAATCATGTGTTTCGTATGGATTTGCATTTACCTCGTTTGTTTCACCTGCATTTGAAGCTAAATCATGTATATCACAACTATTTGAAGCTAAAACCTTTGATTCGCATGGATTTGAAGCTATGTCTTCTACTTCGCATTGATTTGAAGCTGAATCCTGTGATCGGCATGGATTTGAAGTTAACTCGTTTGTTTCGCATGCGATTGAAGCTAAATCATGTATATCTCAAGTATTTGAAGCTGAACCATTTGTTTCGCATGGATTTGAAGCTGTGCCTTCCACTTCGCATTGATTTGAAGCTAAATCATGTGTATCGCTTGGATTAGAATCTATCTCGTTTGTTTCACCTGCATTTGAATCTAAATCATGTATATCACAAGTATTTGAAGCTAAAACATTTGTTTCTCATGGTTACGAAGATAAGCCTTCGTCGTCGCATAGATTTGAAGCTAAATCGTGTGTTTCGAATGGATTTGAAGCTAACACGTTTGTTTTGCATGCAGTTGAAGCTGAATCATGTATATCACAAGTATTTGAAGCTGAACCATTTGACTTCTATGGATTTGAAGCTAAGCCTTCTACTTCGCATTGATTTTAAGCTAAATCGTGTGTTTCGCATGGATTTTAAGCTAACTCGTTTGCTTCGCTTGCAGTTGAAGCTAAATCATGTATATCACAATTATTTGAAGCTGAACCATTTGTTTCGCATGAATATTAAGCTAAACCATGTGTTTCGAATGAATTTGATGCTAACTCATGTGTTTCGTACGGATTTGTATCTAACTCGTTTGTTTCGCCTCCCTTGGAACCTAAATCATGTATATCACAAGTATTTGAAGCTAAACCATTTGATTCGCATGGATTTGAAGCTAAGCCTTCCACTTCGCATTGATTTAAAGCTAAATCATGTGTTTCGTATGGATTTGCATTTACCTCGTTTGTTTCACCTGCATTTGAAGCTAAATCATGTATATCACAAGTATTTGAAGCTAAACCATTTGCTTCGCATGGATTCGAAGATAAGACTTCTACTTCGCATTTATTTGAAGCTGAATCCTGTGTTTCGCTTGAATTCGATTCTGACACGTTTGTTTCACATGCAGATGAAGCTAAATCATGTATATCACAACTATTTGAAGCTAAAACCTTTGATTCGCATGGATTTGAAGCTATGTCTTCTACTTCGCATTGATTTGAAGCTGAATCCTGTGATCGGCATGGATTTGAAGTTAACTCGTTTGTTTCGCATGCGATTGAAGCTAAATCATGTATATCTCAAGTATTTGAAGCTGAACCATTTGTTTCGCATGGATTTGAAGCTGTGCCTTCCACTTCGCATTGATTTCAAGCTAAATCATGCGTTTCGCTTGGATTGGAAGTTAACTCGTTTGTTTCGCCTGCAGTTGAAGCTAAATCATGTATAAAACATGAATTTGAAGCTAAACTATTTGTTTCGCATTGATTTGAATCTAAACAATGTGTTTCGAATGAATTTGAAGATAAGTCATTTATATCACAAGTATTTGAATGTAAACCATTTGTTTCGCAAGGATTCGAAGATCAGCCATCTACTTCGCATTTATTTGAAGCTGAATCCTGTGTTTCGCTTGAATTCGAATCTTACACGTTTGTTTCACATGCAGTTGAAGCTGAATCATGTATATCACAACTATTTGAAGCTAAAGCATTTGATTCGCATGGATTTGAAGCTATGCCTTCTACTTCGCATTGATTTGAAGCTAAATCATGTGTTTCGCTTAGATTTGAAGCTAACTCGTTTTTTTCGCATGCAGTTGAAGATAAATCATGTGTATCACAAGTATTTGAAGCAAAACCATTTGATTCGTATGGATTTGAAGCTAAGCCTTCCACTTCGCATTGTTTTGAAACTAAATCATTTGTTTCGCTTGGATTTGAAGCTAATTCGTTTGTTTCGATGCAGTTGAAGCTAATTCATGTATATCACAAGTATTTGAAGCTAAAACATTTGTTTCGCTTGGACTTGAAGCTAAGCCTTCTACTTCGCATTGATTTGAAATTAAATCATGTGATTCGCGTGGATTTGAAGCTAAATCATGTATATCACAAGCATTTGAAGCTGTACCATTTTTATCGCATGGATTTGAATATAAGCCTTCTAAGTCGCATTGATTTTAAGCTAAATCTTGTGTTTCGCATGGATTTGAAGATAACTCGTTTGTTTCACATGCAGTTGAAGCTAAATCATGTATATCACAAATATTTGAAGCTATACCATTTGTTTCGCATGGATTTGAAGCAAAGCCTTCTACTTCGCATTGATTTGAAGCTGAATCATGTGTTTCACTTGGATTTGAAGCTAACTCGTTTATTTCGCATGCAGTTGAAGCTAAATCATGTATGTCACAAGTATTTGTAGCTAAACCATTTGATTCGCATGAATATTAAGGTGAACCATGTGTTTCGAATGAATGTGTAACTAAATCGTGTGTTTCGAATGGATTTGAAGCTAACACGTTTGTTTTGCATGCAGTTGAAGCTGAATCATGTATATCACAAGTATTTGAAGCTGAACCATTTGACTTCTATGGATTTGAAGCTAAGCCTTCTACTTCGCATTGATTTGAAGCTAAATCGTGTGTTTCGCATGGATTTTAAGCTAACTCGTTTGCTTCGCTTGCAGTTGAAGCTAAATCATGTATATCACAATTATTTGAAGCTGAACCATTTGTTTCGCATGAATATTAAGCTAAACCATGTGTTTCGAATGAATTTGATGCTAACTCATGTGTTTCGTACGGATTTGTATCTAACTCGTTTGTTTCGCCTCCCTTGGAATCTAAATTATGTATATCACAAGTATTTGAAGCTAAACCATTTGATTCGCATGGATTTGAAGCTAAGCCTTCTACTTCGCATTGATTTGAAGCTGAATCATGTATTTCCCTTTGATTTGAATCTAACTCGTTTGTTTCGCATGCAGTTGAAGCTGAATCATGCATATCACAAGTATATGATGCTAAACCATTTGCTTCGCATGGATTCGAAGATAAGCCTTCTACTTCGCATTGTTTTGAAGCTAAATCATGTGTGTCGCATGAATATTAAGCTAAACCATGTGTTTCGAATGAATTTGAATCTAAATCATCTATTTCGCATGGATTTGATGCTAACTCGTTTGTTTCACCTTCATTGGAAGCTATATCATGTATATCACAAGTATTTGAAGCTAAATCATTTGTTCCGCATGGATTCGAAGATAAGCATTCTAGATCGCATTGATTTGAAGCTGAATCATGTGTTTCGCATGGATTTGAAGCTAACTCGTTTATTTCGCATGCAGATGAAGCCAAGTCAAGTATATCACAAGTATTTGATGCTAAAGCATTCGATTCGCCTGGAATTGAAGCTAAGCCTTCTACTTCGCATAGATTTGAAGCTAAATCATGTGTTTCCCTTGAATTTAAAGTTAACACGTCTGTTTCACATGTAGTTGAAGCTAAATCATGTATATCACAGGTATTTGAATGTAAACCATTTGTTTCGCATGGATTTGAAGCTAAGCCTTCTACTTCGCATTGATTTTAAGCTAAATCATGTGTTCCGCATGGATTTGAAGCTAACTCGTTTGTTTCACATGCAGTTGAAGCTAAATCATGTATATCACAAGTATTTGAAGCTAAACCATTTGTTTCGAATGGGTTTGAAGCTAAGCCTTCAACTTCGCATTGACTTGAAGGTAAGTCATGTGTTTCGCATGCTGTTGAAGCTAAATCATGTAGATCACAAGTACTTGAAGCTAAGCCATTTTTTTCGCATAGATTTGAAGCAAAGCCTTCTACTTCGCATTGATGTGAAGCTAAATCATGTTTCGCTTGGATTTGAAACTAACTCGTTTGTTTCGCATGTAGTTGTGGCTAAATCATTTATTTCACAAGTATTTGAAGCTAAACCATTAGTTTCGCATGGATTCGAAGATAAGCATGCTACTTCGCATTGATTTGAAGCTAAATCATGTGTATTGCTTGGATTTGAAGCTAACTCGTTTGTTTCGCATGCACTTGATGCTGAATCATGTATATCACAAGTATTTGAAGCTAAACCATTTGATCCGCATGGATTTGTAGCTAAGCCTTCTACTTCGATTTGATGTGAAGCTAAATCATGTGCTTCGCTTGGATTTGAAGCTAACTCGTTTGTTTCTCATGCAGTTGAAGCTAAATCATGTATATTACAATTATTTGAATCTAAACCATTTGTTTCGCATAGATGTGAAACTAAGCCTTCTACTTCGCATTGATTTGAATCTGATTCATGTGTTCGCTTGGATTTGAAGCTAACTCGTTTGTTTCGCATGCAGTTGAAACTAAATCATGTATATCACAAGTACTTGAAGCTAAGGCATTTGTTTCGCATAGATTTGAAGCTAAATCATGTATTTCGCTTGGAATTGAAGCTAACTCGTTTGTTTCGCATGCAGTTGAAGCTAAATCATGTAGACCACAAGTACTTGAAGCTAAGCCATTTGTTTCGCATGGATTTGAAGCTAAGCCTTCTACTTCGCATTGATGTGAAGCTAAATCATGTTTCGCTTGGATTTGAAACTAACTCGTTTGTTTCGCATGCAGTTGAGGCTAAATCATGTATATCACAAGTATTTGAAGCTAAACTATTTGTTTCGCATAGATTTGAAACTAAGCCTTCTACTTCGCATTGATTTGCATCTGAATCATGTGATCGCTTGGATTTGAAGCTAATTCGTTTGTTTCTCATGCAGTTGAAACTAAATCATCTATATCACAAGTACTTGAAGCTAAGGCATTTGTTTCGCATAGATTTGAAGCTAAGCTTTCTACTTCGCATTGATGTGAAGCTAAATCATGTGTTTCGCTTGGAATTGAAGCTAACTCGTTTGTTTCGCATGCAGTTGAAGCTAAATCATGTAGATCACAAGTACTTGAAGCTAAGCCATTTGTTTCGCATAGATTTGAAGCTAAGCCTTCTACTTCGCATTGATGTGAAGCTAAAGCATGTGTTTCGCATGGATTTGAAGCTAACTCGTTTGTTTCGCATGCAGTTGAAGCTAAATCATGTATATCGCAAGTATTTGAAGCTAAACCATTTGTTTCGCATAGATTTCAAGCTAAGCCTTCTACTTCGCATTGATGTGAAGCTAAATCATGTGTTTCGCTTGGATTTGAAGCTAACTCGTTTGTTGCGCATGCAGTTGAAGCTAAATCATGTATATCACAAGTATTTGAAGCTAAAGCATTCGATTCGCCCGGATTTGAAGTTAAGCTTTCTACTTCGAATTGATTTGAAGCTGAATCCTGTGTTTCGCTTGAATTCGAATCTAACACGTTTGTTTCACTTGCAGTTGATGATAAATCATGTATAAAACAAGTATTTGAAACTAGCCTATTCGCTTCGCATGGTTTCTTCTACTTGGCATTGATTTGAAGCTAAATCATGTGTTTCGCATGGATTTGAAGCTGATCCATTTGTGTGAATATTAAGCTAAACCATCTGTTTCGAATGAATTTGGAGCTAAATCATGCATATCACGAGTATTTGAAGCTAAATCATTTGCTTCGCATGGATTCGAAGATAACTCTCCTACTTCACATTGGTTTGAAGCTAAGTCATGTGTTTCGCACGGATTTGAAGCTAACTCTTTTATTTCGCATGCAGTTGAAGCTAAATCATGTATATCACAAGTACTTGAAGCTAAGGCATTTGTTTCGCATAGATTTGAAGCTAAGCTTTCTACTTCGCATTGATGTGAAGCTAAATCATGCATTTCGCTTGGAATTGAAGCTAACTTGTTTGTTTCGCATGCAGTTGAAGCTAAATCATGTAGACCACAAGTACTTGAAGCTAAGCCATTTGTTTCGCATAGATTTGAAGCTAAGCCTTCTACTTCGCATTCATGTGAAGCTAAATCATGTTTCGCTTGGATTTGAAACTAACTCGTTTGTTTCGCATGCAGTTGAAGCTGTATCGCTTATATTCGCAAGTATTTGAAACTAAATCATTCGTTTCGCATGGATTTGCTGCTAAGCCTTCTACTTCGCATTGATTTGAAGCTAAATCATGTGATTCGCATGGACTTGAAGCTAACTCGTTTGTTGCGCATGGAGTTGTAGCTATATCACTTATATTTGCAAATATTTGAAGCCAAATCATACGTTTTGCATGGATTTGAAGCTAAGCCTTCTACTTCGCATTGACTTGAAGCTAAATCATGTGTGTCGCATGGATTTGAAGCTAACTCGTTTGTTGCGCATGGAGTTGTAGCTATATCACTTATATTTGCAAATATTTGAAGGCAAATCATACGTTTTGCATGGATTTGAAGCTAAGCCTTCTACTTCGCATTGATTTGAAGTTAAATCATGTGTTTCCTTCGAGTGTGAAGCTAAATCGTTTGTTTTGCGTGCAGTTGATGCTGAATCATGTATATCACAAATATTTGAATCTAAACCATTTGATTCGCATGGATTTGTAGCTAAGCCTTCTACTTCGCGTTGAGTTGAAGCTAAATCATGTGTTTCGCTTGGATTTGAAGCTAACACGTCTGTTTCACATGCAGTTGAAACTAAATCATGTAGATCACAAGTATTTGAAGCTGAACCATTTGTTTCTCATATAAGTGATGCAAAGACTTCCAGTTCGCATTGATTTGAAGCTAAATCATGTATTCCACATGGATATCAAGCTACCTCGTTTGTTTCGCATGCAGTTGAAGCTGAATCATGCATATCACAAGTATTTGATGCTAAACCATTTGCTTCGCATGGATTCGAAGATAAACCCTCTACTTCGCATTGTTTTGAAGCTAAATCATGTGTTTCGCATGAATATTAAGCTAAACCATATGTTTCGAATGAATTTGAATCTAAATCGTCTGTTTCGCATGGATTTGATGCTAACTCGTTTGTTTCGCCTGCATTAGAAGCTAAATCATGTTCATCACAAGTATTTGAAGCTAAACCATTTGTATCGCATGGATTCGAAGATCAGCCTTTTACTTCGCATTGACTTGAATGTAAATCATGTGTTTGGCATAGATTTGAAGCTAACTCATTTGTTTCGCATTCAGTTGAAGCTAAATCATGTATATCACAAGTATTTGAAGCTAAACCATTTGTTTCGCATGGGTTTGAAGCTAAGCCTTCAACTTCGCATTGACTTGAAGGTAAGTCATGTGTTTCGCATGCAGTTGAAGCTAAATCATGTAGATCACAAGTACTTGAAGCTAAGCCATTTTTTTCGCATAGATTTGAAGCAAAGCCTTCTACTTCGCATTGATGTGAAGCTAAATCATGTTTCGCTTGGATTTGAAACTAACTCGTTTGTTTCGCATGCAGTTGTGGCTAAATCATTTATTTCACAAGTATTTGAAGCTAAACCATTAGTTTCGCATGGATTCGAAGATAAGCATGCTACTTCGCATTGATTTGAAGCTAAATCATGTGTATTGCTTGGATTTGAAGCTAACTCGTTTGTTTCGCATGCACTTGATGCTGAATCATGTATATCACAAGTATTTGAAGCTAAACCATTTGATCCGCATGGATTTGTAGCTAAGCCTTCTACTTCGATTTGATGTGAAGCTAAATCATGTGCTTCGCTTGGATTTGAAGCTAACTCGTTTGTTTCTCATGCAGTTGAAGCTAAATCATGTATATTACAATTATTTGAATCTAAACCATTTGTTTCGCATAGATGTGAAACTAAGCCTTCTACTTCGCATTGATTTGAATCTGATTCATGTGTTCGCTTGGATTTGAAGCTAACTCGTTTGTTTCGCATGCAGTTGAAACTAAATCATGTATATCACAAGTACTTGAAGCTAAATCATGTGTTTCGCATGGATTTGAAGCTGAACCATTTGTGTGAATATTAAGCTAAACCATCTGTTTCGAATGAATTTGGAGCTAAATCATGCATATCACGAGTATTTGAAGCTAAATCATTTGCTTCGCATGGATTCGAAGATAACTCTCCTACTTCACATTGGTTTGAAGCTAAGTCATGTGTTTCGCACGGATTTGAAGCTAACTCGTTTGTTTCGCATGCAGTTGAAGCTAAATCATGTATATCACAAGTACTTGAAGCTAAGGCAATTGTTTCGCATAGATTTGAAGCTAAGCTTTCTTCTTCGCATTGATGTGAAGCTAAATCATGCATTTCGCTTGGAATTGAAGCTAACTCGTTTGTTTCGCATGCAGTTGAAGCTAAATCATGTAGACCACAAGTACTTGAAGCTAAGCCATTTGTTTCGCATAGATTTGAAGCTAAGCCTTCTACTTCGCATTGATGTGAAGCTAAATCATGTTTCGCTTAGATTTGAAACTAACTCGTTTGTTTCGCATGCAGTTGAGGCTAAATCATGTATATCACAAGTATTTGAAGCTAAACTATTTGTTTCGCATAGATTTGAAACTAAGCCTTCTACTTCGCATTGATTTGAAGCTAAATCATGTGACTCGCATGGATTTGAAGCTAACTCGTTTGTTTCTCATGCAGTTGAAGCTAAATCATGTATATCACAAGTATTTGAAGCTATACCATTTGTTTCGCATGCAGTTGAAGCTAAATCATGTATGTCACAAGTATTTGTAGCTAAACCATTTGATTCGCATGAATATTAAGGTGAACCATGTGTTTCGAATGAATGTGAAACTAAATCGTGTGTTTCGAATGGATTTGAAGCTAACACGTTTGTTTTGCATGCATTTGAAGCTAAATCATCTATATCACACATATTTGAAGCTAAATCATTCGATTCGCATGGATTTGAAGCTAATCCTTCTACTTCACATTGATTCTAAGCTAAATCATGTGTTTCGGGTGGTTTTGAAGTTAACTCGTTTGTTTCACATGCAGTTGAAGCTTAATCATGTATAAAACTAGTATTTGAAGCTAAACCATTTGTTTGGCGTGGATTTCAAGCTAAGCCTTCTACTTCGCATTGATTTGAATCTAAATCATGTGACTCGCATGGATTTGAAGGTAACTCGATTGTTTCGCCTGCATTTGAAGCTAAATTATATATATCACAACTATTTGAAGCTGAACCGTTTGTATCGCATTGATTTGAAGCTAAGCCTAATACTTCGCATTGATTTGAAGCTAAATCATGTGATTCGCATGGATTTGAAGCTAACTCGTTTGTTGCGCATGGAGTTGTAGCTATATCACTTATGTTTGCAAATAATTGAAGCCAAATCATACGTTTTGCATGGATTTGAAGCTAAGACTTCTACTTCGCATTGACTTGAAGCTAAATCATCTGTTCCGCATGGATTTGAAGCTAACTCGATTGTTTCGCCTGCATTTAAAGCTAAATTATATATATCACAACTATTTGAAGCTGAACCGTTTGTATCGCATGGATTTGAAGCTAAGCCTAATACTTCGTATTGATTTGAAACTAAATCATGTATTCCACATGGATATCAAGCTAACTCGTTTGTTTCGCATGCAGTTGTGGCTAAATCATTTATTTCACAAGTATTTGAAGCTAAACCATTAGTTTCGCATGGATTCGAAGATAAGCATGCTACTTCGCATTGATTTGAAGCTAAATCATGTGTTTCGCTTGGATTTGAAGCTAACACGTTCCTTTCGCGTGCACTTGATGCTGAATCATGTATATCACAAGTATTTAAAGCTAAACCATTTGATCCGCATGGATTTGTAGCTAAACCTCCTACTTCGCATTGATGTGAAGCTAAATCATGTGCTTCGCTTGGATTTGAAGCTAACACGTTCCTTTCGCGTGCACTTGATGCTGAATCATGTATATCACAAGTATTTAAAGCTAAACCATTTGATCCGCATGGATTTGTAGCTAAACCTCCTACTTCGCATTGATGTGAAGCTAAATCATGTGCTTCGCATGGATTTGAAGCTAACTCGTTTGTTTCGCCTGCTTTTGAATCTATATCACATATATCGCAATTATTTGAAGATAAATCATTTGTTTCTCATGTATTTGAAGCTAAGCCTCCTACTTCGCATAGATTTGAAGCTGTGTCGTGTGTTTCGCACGGATTTGAAGCTAACTCGTTTGTTTCGCATGCAGTTGAAGCTAAATCATGTATATCATAAGTATTTGAAGCTAAACCATTTGCTTCGCAGGGATTCGAAGATAAGTCTCCTATTTCGCATTGATTTGAAGCTAAATCATGTGTTTCGCATGGATTTGTATCTGAAACATTTGTTTCGCATGAATATTAAGCTAAACCGTCTGTTTCGAATGAATTTGAAGCTAAATCATTTATATCACAAGTATTTGAAGCTAAACCATTTGTTTCGCATAGATTTGAAGCTAAGCCTTCTACTTCGCATTGATGTGAAGCTAAAGCATGTGTTTCGCATGGATTTGAAGCTAACTCGTTTGTTTCGCATGCAGTTGAAGCTAAATCATGTATATCGCAAGTATTTGAAGCTAAACCATTTGTTTCGCATAGATTTCAAGCTAAGCCTTCTACTTCGCATTGATGTGAAGCTAAATCATGTGTTTCGCTTGGATTTGAAGCTAACTCGTTTGTTGCGCATGCAGTTGAAGCTAAATCATGTATATCACAAGTATTTGAAGCTAAAGCATTCGATTCGCCCGGATTTGAAGTTAAGCTTTCTACTTCGAATTGATTTGAAGCTGAATCCTGTGTTTCGCTTGAATTCGAATCTAACACGTTTGTTTCACTTGCAGTTGATGATAAATCATGTATAAAACAAGTATTTGAAACTAGCCTATTCGCTTCGCATGGTTTCTTCTACTTGGCATTGATTTGAAGCTAAATCATGTGTTTCGCATGGATTTGAAGCTGATCCATTTGTGTGAATATTAAGCTAAACCATCTGTTTCGAATGAATTTGGAGCTAAATCATGCATATCACGAGTATTTGAAGCTAAATCATTTGCTTCGCATGGATTCGAAGATAACTCTCCTACTTCACATTGGTTTGAAGCTAAGTCATGTGTTTCGCACGGATTTGAAGCTAACTCTTTTATTTCGCATGCAGTTGAAGCTAAATCATGTATATCACAAGTACTTGAAGCTAAGGCATTTGTTTCGCATAGATTTGAAGCTAAGCTTTCTACTTCGCATTGATGTGAAGCTAAATCATGCATTTCGCTTGGAATTGAAGCTAACTCGTTTGTTTCGCATGCAGTTGAAGCTAAATCATGTAGACCACAAGTACTTGAAGCTAAGCCATTTGTTTCGCATAGATTTGAAGCTAAGCCTTCTACTTCGCATTCATGTGAAGCTAAATCATGTTTCGCTTGGATTTGAAACTAACTCGTTTGTTTCGCATGCAGTTGAGGCTAAATCATGTATATCACAAGTATTTGAAGCTAAACTATTTGTTTCGCATAGATTTGAAACTAAGCCTTCTACTTCGCATTGATTTGCATCTGAATCATGTGATCGCTTGGATTTGAAGCTAATTCGTTTGTTTCGCATGCAGTTGAAACTAAATCATCTATATCACAAGTACTTGAAGCTAAGGCATTTGTTTCGCATAGATTTGAAGCTAAGCTTTCTACTTCGCATTGATGTGAAGCAAAATCATGTGTTTCGCTTGAAATTGAAGCTAACTCGTTTGTTTCGCATGCAGTCGAAGCTAAATCATGTAGATCACAAGTACTTGAAGCTAAGCCATTTGTTTCGCATAGATTTGAAGCTGAGCCTTCTACTTCGCATTGATGTGAAGCTAAAGCATGTGTTTCGCTTGGATTTGAAGCTAACTCGTTTGTTTCGCATGCAGTTGAAGCTGTATCGCTTATATTCGCAAGTATTTGAAACTAAATCATTCGTTTCGCATGGATTTGCTGCTAAGCCTTCTACTTCGCATTGATTTGAAGCTAAATCATGTGATTCGCATGGACTTGAAGCTAACTCGTTTGTTGCGCATGGAGTTGTAGCTATATCACTTATATTTGCAAATATTTGAAGCCAAATCATACGTTTTGCATGGATTTGAAGCTAAGCCTTCTACTTCGCATTGACTTGAAGCTAAATCATGTGTGTCGCATGGATTTGAAGGTAACTCGATTGTTTCGCCTGCATTTGAAGCTAAATTATATATATCACAACTATTTGAAGCTGAACCGTTTGTATCGCATGGATTTGAAGCTAAGCCTAATACTTCGCATTGATTTGAAGCTGAATCATGTGTTTCCTTCGAGTGTCAAGCTAAATCGTTTGTTTTGCGTGCAGTTGAAGCTAAATCATGTATATCACAAGTATTTGCAGCTAAACCATTTGTTTCGCATAGATTTGAATCTAAGCCTTCCACTTCGCATTGCTTTGAAGCTAAATCATGTGATTCGCATGGATTTGAAGCTAACTCGTTTGTTTTGCATGCATTTGAAGCTAAATCATCTATATCACACATATTTGAAGCTAAATCATTCGATTCGCATGGATTTGAAGCTAATCCTTCTACTTCACATTGATTCTAAGCTAAATCATGTGTTTCGGGTGGTTTTGAAGTTAACTCGTTTGTTTCACATGCAGTTGAAGCTTAATCATGTATAAAACTAGTATTTGAAGCTAAACCATTTGTTTGGCGTGGATTTCAAGCTAAGCCTTCTACTTCGCATTGATTTGAATCTAAATCATGTGACTCGCATGGATTTGAAGGTAACTCGATTGTTTCGCCTGCATTTGAAGCTAAATTATATATATCACAACTATTTGAAGCTGAACCGTTTGTATCGCATGGATTTGAAGCTAAGCCTAATACTTCGCATTGATTTGAAGCTAAATCATGTGATTCGCATGGATTTGAAGCTAACTCGTTTGTTGCGCATGGAGTTGTAGCTATATCACTTATGTTTGCAAATAATTGAAGCCAAATCATACGTTTTGCATGGATTTGAAGCTAAGACTTCTACTTCGCATTGACTTGAAGCTAAATCATCTGTTCCGCATGGATTTGAAGCTAACTCGATTGTTTCGCCTGCATTTAAAGCTAAATTATATATATCACAACTATTTGAAGCTGAACCGTTTGTATCGCATGGATTTGAAGCTAAGCCTAATACTTCGTATTGATTTGAAGCTGAATCATGTGTTTCGCTTGGATTTGAATCTAACACGTCTGTTTCACATACAGTTGAAGCTAAATCATGTAGATCGCAAGTATTTGAAGCTGAACCATTTGTTTCTCATATAAGTGATGCAAAGCCTTCCACTTCGCATTGATTTGAAACTAAATCATGTATTCCACATGGATATCAAGCTAACTCGTTTGTTTCGCATGCAGTTGTGGCTAAATCATTTATTTCACAAGTATTTGAAGCTAAACCATTAGTTTCGCATGGATTCGAAGATAAGCATGCTACTTCGCATTGATTTGAAGCTAAATCATGTGTTTCGCTTGGATTTGAAGCTAACACGTTCCTTTCGCGTGCACTTGATGCTGAATCATGTATATCACAAGTATTTAAAGCTAAACCATTTGATCCGCATGGATTTGTAGCTAAACCTCCTACTTCGCATTGATGTGAAGCTAAATCATGTGCTTCGCTTGGATTTGAAGCTAACTCGTTTGTTTCTCATGCAGTTGAAGCTAAATCATGTATATCACAATTATTTGAATCTAAACCATTTGTTTCGCATAGATTTGAAGCTAAGCCTTCTACTTCGCATGAGTTTGAAGTTAAATCATGTGTTTCGCATGGATTTGAAGCTAACTCGTTTGTTTCGCCTGCTTTTGAATCTATATCACATATATCGCAATTATTTGAAGATAAATCATTTGTTTCTCATGTATTTGAAGCTAAGCCTCCTACTTCGCATAGATTTGAAGCTGTGTCGTGTGTTTGGCTTCGATTTGAAGATAACTCACTTGTTGCGCATGCAGTTGAAGCTAAATCATGTATATCACAAGTATTTGAAGCTAAAGCATTCGATTCGCCCGGATTTGAAGTTAAGCTTTCTACTTCGAATTGATTTGAAGCTGAATCCCGTGTTTCGCTTGAATTCGAATCTAACACGTTTGTTTCACTTGCAGTTGATGATAAATCATGTATAAAACAAGTATTTGAAACTAGCCTATTCGCTTCGCATGGTTTCTTCTACTTGGCATTGATTTGAAGCTAAATCATGTGTTTCGCATGGATTTGAAGCTGAACCATTTGTGTGAATATTAAGCTAAACCATCTGTTTCGAATGAATTTGGAGCTAAATCATGCATATCACGAGTATTTGAAGCTAAATCATTTGCTTCGCATGGATTCGAAGATAACTCTCCTACTTCACATTGGTTTGAAGCTAAGTCATGTGTTTCGCACGGATTTGAAGCTAACTCGTTTGTTTCGCATGCAGTTGAAGCTAAATCATGTATATCATAAGTATTTGAAGCTAAACCATTTGCTTCGCAGGGATTCGAAGATAAGTCTCCTATTTCGCATTGATTTGAAGCTAAATCATGTGTTTCGCATGGATTTGTATCTGAAACATTTGTTTCGCATGAATATTAAGCTAAACCGTCTGTTTCGAATGAATTTGAAGCTAAATCATTTATATCACAAGTATTTGAAGCTAAACCATTTGTTTCGCATAGATTTGAAGCTAAGCTTTCTACTTCGCATTGATGTGAAGCTAAATCATGCATTTCGCTTGGAATTGAAGCTAACTCGTTTGTTTCGCATGCAGTTGAAGCTAAATCATGTAGACCACAAGTACTTGAAGCTAAGCCATTTGTTTCGCATAGATTTGAAGCTAAGCCTTCTACTTCGCATTGATGTGAAGCTAAATCATGTTTCGCTTGGATTTGTAACTAACTCGTTTGTTTCGCATGCAGATGAAGCCAAGTCAAGTATATCACAAGTATTTGATGCTAAAGCATTCGATTCGCCTGGAATTGAAGCTAAGCCTTCTACTTCGCATAGATTTGAAGCTAAATCATGTGTTTCCCTTGAATTTGAAGTTAACACGTCTGTTTCACATGTAGTTGAAGCTAAATCATGTATATCACAGGTATTTGAATGTAAACCATTTGTTTCGCATGGATTTGAAGCTAAGCCTTCTACTTCGCATTGATTTTAAGCTAAATCATGTGTTCCGCATGGATTTGAAGCTAACTCGTTTGTTTCACATGCAGTTGAAGCTAAATCATGTATATCACAAGTATTTGAAGCTAAACCATATGTTTCGAATGGGTTTGAAGCTAAGCCTTCAACTTCGCATTGACTTGAAGGTAAGTCATGTGTTTCGCATGCAGTTGAAGCTAAATCATGTAGATCACAAGTACTTGAAGCTAAGCCATTTTTTTCGCATAGATTTGAAGCAAAGCCTTCTACTTCGCATTGATGTGAAGCTAAATCATGTTTCGCTTGGATTTGAAACTAACTCGTTTGTTTCGCATGCAGTTGTGGCTAAATCATTTATTTCACAAGTATTTGAAGCTAAACCATTAGTTTCGCATGGATTCGAAGATAAGCATGCTACTTCGCATTGATTTGAAGCTAAATCATGTGTATTGCTTGGATTTGAAGCTAACTCGTTTGTTTCGCATGCACTTGATGCTGAATCATGTATATCACAAGTATTTGAAGCTAAACCATTTGATCCGCATGGATTTGTAGCTAAGCCTTCTACTTCGATTTGATGTGAAGCTAAATCATGTGCTTCGCTTGGATTTGAAGCTAACTCGTTTGTTTCTCATGCAGTTGAAGCTAAATCATGTATATGACAATTATTTGAATCTAAACCATTTGTTTCGCATAGATGTGAAACTAAGCCTTCTACTTCGCATTGATTTGAATCTGATTCATGTGTTCGCTTGGATTTGAAGCTAACTCGTTTGTTTCGCATGCAGTTGAAACTAAATCATGTATATCACAAGTACTTGAAGCTAAGGCATTTGTTTCGCATAGATTTGAAGCTAAATCATGCATTTCGCTTGGAATTGAAGCTAACTCGTTTGTTTCGCATGCAGTTGAAGCTAAATCATGTAGACCACAAGTACTTGAAGCTAAGCCATTTGTTTCGCATGGATTTGAAGCTAAGCCTTCTACTTCGCATTGATGTGAAGCTAAATCATGTTTCGCTTGGATTTGAAACTAACTCGTTTGTTTCGCATGCAGTTGAGGCTAAATCATGTATATCACAAGTATTTGAAGCTAAACTATTTGTTTCGCATAGATTTGAAACTAAGCCTTCTACTTCGCATTGATTTGCATCTGAATCATGTGATCGCTTGGATTTGAAGCTAATTCGTTTGTTTCTCATGCAGTTGAAACTAAATCATCTATATCACAAGTACTTGAAGCTAAGGCATTTGTTTCGCATAGATTTGAAGCTAAGCTTTCTACTTCGCATTGATGTGAAGCTAAATCATGTGTTTCGCTTGGAATTGAAGCTAACTCGTTTGTTTCGCATGCAGTTGAAGCTAAATCATGTAGATCACAAGTACTTGAAGCTAAGCCATTTGTTTCGCATAGATTTGAAGCTAAGCCTTCTACTTCGCATTGATGTGAAGCTAAAGCATGTGTTTCGCATGGATTTGAAGCTAACTCGTTTGTTTCGCATGCAGTTGAAGCTAAATCATGTATATCGCAAGTATTTGAAGCTAAACCATTTGTTTCGCATAGATTTCAAGCTAAGCCTTCTACTTCGCATTGATGTGAAGCTAAATCATGTGTTTCGCTTGGATTTGAAGCTAACTCGTTTGTTGCGCATGCAGTTGAAGCTAAATCATGTATATCACAAGTATTTGAAGCTAAAGCATTCGATTCGCCCGGATTTGAAGTTAAGCTTTCTACTTCGAATTGATTTGAAGCTGAATCCTGTGTTTCGCTTGAATTCGAATCTAACACGTTTGTTTCACTTGCAGTTGATGATAAATCATGTATAAAACAAGTATTTGAAACTAGCCTATTCGCTTCGCATGGTTTCTTCTACTTGGCATTGATTTGAAGCTAAATCATGTGTTTCGCATGGATTTGAAGCTGATCCATTTGTGTGAATATTAAGCTAAACCATCTGTTTCGAATGAATTTGGAGCTAAATCATGCATATCACGAGTATTTGAAGCTAAATCATTTGCTTCGCATGGATTCGAAGATAACTCTCCTACTTCACATTGGTTTGAAGCTAAGTCATGTGTTTCGCACGGATTTGAAGCTAACTCTTTTATTTCGCATGCAGTTGAAGCTAAATCATGTATATCACAAGTACTTGAAGCTAAGGCATTTGTTTCGCATAGATTTGAAGCTAAGCTTTCTACTTCGCATTGATGTGAAGCTAAATCATGCATTTCGCTTGGAATTGAAGCTAACTCGTTTGTTTCGCATGCAGTTGAAGCTAAATCATGTAGACCACAAGTACTTGAAGCTAAGCTATTTGTTTCGCATAGATTTGAAGCTAAGCCTTCTACTTCGCATTCATGTGAAGCTAAATCATGTTTCGCTTGGATTTGAAACTAACTCGTTTGTTTCGCATGCAGTTGAGGCTAAATCATGTATATCACAAGTATTTGAAGCTAAACTATTTGTTTCGCATAGATTTGAAACTAAGCCTTCTACTTCGCATTGATTTGCATCTGAATCATGTGATCGCTTGGATTTGAAGCTAATTCGTTTGTTTCGCATGCAGTTGAAACTAAATCATCTATATCACAAGTACTTGAAGCTAAGGCATTTGTTTCGCATAGATTTGAAGCTAAGCTTTCTACTTCGCATTGATGTGAAGCTAAATCATGTGTTTCGCTTGAAATTGAAGCTAACTCGTTTGTTTCGCATGCAGTCGAAGCTAAATCATGTAGATCACAAGTACTTGAAGCTAAGCCATTTGTTTCGCATAGATTTGAAGCTGAGCCTTCTACTTCGCATTGATGTGAAGCTAAAGCATGTGTTTCGCTTGGATTTGAAGCTAACTCGTTTGTTTCGCATGCAGTTGAAGCTGTATCGCTTATATTCGCAAGTATTTGAAACTAAATCATTCGTTTCGCATGGATTTGCTGCTAAGCCTTCTACTTCGCATTGATTTGAAGCTAAATCATGTGATTCGCATGGACTTGAAGCTAACTCGTTTGTTGCGCATGGAGTTGTAGCTATATCACTTATATTTGCAAATATTTCAAGCCAAATCATACGTTTTGCATGGATTTGAAGCTAAGCCTTCTACTTCGCATTGACTTGAAGCTAAATCATGTGTGTCGCATGGATTTGAAGCTAACTCGATTGTTTCGCCTGCATTTGAAGCTAAATTATATATATCACAACTATTTGAAGCTGAACCGTTTGTATCGCATGGATTTGAAGCTAAGCCTAATACTTCGCATTGATTTGAAGCTGAATCATGTGTTTCCTTCGAGTGTCAAGCTAAATCGTTTGTTTTGCGTGCAGTTGAAGCTAAATCATGTATATCACAAGTATTTGCAGCTAAACCATTTGTTTCGCATAGATTTGAATCTAAGCCTTCCACTTCGCATTGCTTTGAAGCTAAATCATGTGATTCGCATGGATTTGAAGCTAACTCGTTTGTTGCGCATGGAGTTGTAGCTATATCACTTATATTTGCAAATATTTGAAGCCAAATCATACGTTTTGCATGGATTTGAAGCTAAGCCTTCTACTTCGCATTGATTTGAAGTTAAATCATGTGTTTCCTTCGAGTGTGAAGCTAAATCGTTTGTTTTGCGTGCAGTTGATGCTGAATCATGTATATCACAAATATTTGAATCTAAACCATTTGATTCGCATGGATTTGTAGCTAAGCCTTCTACTTCGCGTTGAGTTGAAGCTAAATCATGTGTTTCGCTTGGATTTGAAGCTAACACGTCTGTTTCACATGCAGTTGAAACTAAATCATGTAGATCACAAGTATTTGAAGCTGAACCATTTGTTTCTCATATAAGTGATGCAAAGTCTTCCAGTTCGCATTGATTTGAAGCTAAATCATGTATTCCACATGGATATCAAGCTACCTCGTTTGTTTCGCATGCAGTTGAAGCTGAATCATGCATATCACAAGTATTTGATGCTAAACCATTTGCTTCGCATGGATTCGAAGATAAACCCTCTACTTCGCATTGTTTTGAAGCTAAATCATGTGTTTCGCATGAATATTAAGCTAAACCATATGTTTCGAATGAATTTGAATCTAAATCGTCTGTTTCGCATGGATTTGATGCTAACTCGTTTGTTTCGCCTGCATTAGAAGCTAAATCATGTTCATCACAAGTATTTGAAGCTAAACCATTTGTATCGCATGGATTCGAAGATCAGCCTTTTACTTCGCATTGACTTGAATGTAAATCATGTGTTTGGCATAGATTTGAAGCTAACTCATTTGTTTCGCATTCAGTTGAAGCTAAATCATGTATATCACAAGTATTTGAAGCTAAACCATTTGTTTCGCATGGGTTTGAAGCTAAGCCTTCAACTTCGCATTGACTTGAAGGTAAGTCATGTGTTTCGCATGCAGTTGAAGCTAAATCATGTAGATCACAAGTACTTGAAGCTAAGCCATTTTTTTCGCATAGATTTGAAGCAAAGCCTTCTACTTCGCATTGATGTGAAGCTAAATCATGTTTCGCTTGGATTTGAAACTAGCTCGTTTGTTTCGCATGCAGTTGTGGCTAAATCATTTATTTCACAAGTATTTGAAGCTAAACCATTAGTTTCGCATGGATTCGAAGATAAGCATGCTACTTCGCATTGATTTGAAGCTAAATCATGTGTATTGCTTGGATTTGAAGCTAACTCGTTTGTTTCGCATGCACTTGATGCTGAATCATGTATATCACAAGTATTTGAAGCTAAACCATTTGATCCGCATGGATTTGTAGCTAAGCCTTCTACTTCGATTTGATGTGAAGCTAAATCATGTGCTTCGCTTGGATTTGAAGCTAACTCGTTTGTTTCTCATGCAGTTGAAGCTAAATCATGTATATTACAATTATTTGAATCTAAACCATTTGTTTCGCATAGATGTGAAACTAAGCCTTCTACTTCGCATTGATTTGAATCTGATTCATGTGTTCGCTTGGATTTGAAGCTAACTCGTTTGTTTCGCATGCAGTTGAAACTAAATCATGTATATCACAAGTACTTGAAGCTAAATCATGTGTTTCGCATGGATTTGAAGCTGAACCATTTGTGTGAATATTAAGCTAAACCATCTGTTTCGAATGAATTTGGAGCTAAATCATGCATATCACGAGTATTTGAAGCTAAATCATTTGCTTCGCATGGATTCGAAGATAACTCTCCTACTTCACATTGGTTTGAAGCTAAGTCATGTGTTTCGCACGGATTTAAAGCTAACTCGTTTGTTTCGCATGCAGTTGAAGCTAAATCATGTATATCACAAGTACTTGAAGCTAAGGCATTTGTTTCGCATAGATTTGAAGCTAAGCTTTCTTCTTCGCATTGATGTGAAGCTAAATCATGCATTTCGCTTGGAATTGAAGCTAACTCGTTTGTTTCGCATGCAGTTGAAGCTAAATCATGTAGACCACAAGTACTTGAAGCTAAGCCATTTGTTTCGCATAGATTTGAAGCTAAGCCTTCTACTTCGCATTGATGTGAAGCTAAATCATGTTTCGCTTGGATTTGAAACTAACTCGTTTGTTTCGCATGCAGTTGAGGCTAAATCATGTATATCACAAGTATTTGAAGCTAAACTATTTGTTTCGCATAGATTTGAAACTAAGCCTTCTACTTCGCATTGATTTGAAGCTAAATCATGTGACTCGCATGGATTTGAAGCTAACTCGTTTGTTTCTCATGCAGTTGAAGCTAAATCATGTATATCACAAGTATTTGAAGCTATACCATTTGTTTCGCATGCAGTTGAAGCTAAATCATGTATGTCACAAGTATTTGTAGCTAAACCATTTGATTCGCATGAATATTAAGGTGAACCATGTGTTTCGAATGAATGTGAAACTAAATCGTGTGTTTCGAATGGATTTGAAGCTAACACGTTTGTTTTGCATGCATTTGAAGCTAAATCATGTATATCACACATATTTGAAGCTAAATCATTCGATTCGCATGGATTTGAAGCTAATCCTTCTACTTCACATTGATTCTAAGCTAAATCATGTGTTTCGGGTGGTTTTGAAGTTAACTCGTTTGTTTCACATGCAGTTGAAGCTTAATCATGTATAAAACTAGTATTTGAAGCTAAACCATTTGTTTGGCGTGGATTTCAAGCTAAGCCTTCTACTTCGCATTGATTTGAATCTAAATCATGTGACTCGCATGGATTTGAAGGTAACTCGATTGTTTCGCCTGCATTTGAAGCTAAATTATATATATCACAACTATTTGAAGCTGAACCGTTTGTATCGCATGGATTTGAAGCTAAGCCTAATACTTCGCATTGATTTGAAGCTAAATCATGTGATTCGCATGGATTTGAAGCTAACTCGTTTGTTGCGCATGGAGTTGTAGCTATATCACTTATGTTTGCAAATAATTGAAGCCAAATCATACGTTTTGCATGGATTTGAAGCTAAGACTTCTACTTCGCATTGACTTGAAGCTAAATCATCTGTTCCGCATGGATTTGAAGCTAACTCGATTGTTTCGCCTGCATTTGAAGCTAAATTATATATATCACAACTATTTGAAGCTGAACCGTTTGTATCGCATGGATTTGAAGCTAAGCCTAATACTTCGTATTGATTTGAAGCTGAATCATGTGTTTCGCTTGGATTTGAATCTAACACGTCTGTTTCACATACAGTTGAAGCTAAATCATGTAGATCGCAAGTATTTGAAGCTGAACCATTTGTTTCTCATATAAGTGATGCAAAGCCTTCCACTTCGCATTGATTTGAAACTAAATCATGTATTCCACATGGATATCAAGCTAACTCGTTTGTTTCGCATGCAGTTGTGGCTAAATCATTTATTTCACAAGTATTTGAAGCTAAACCATTAGTTTCGCATGGATTCGAAGATAAGCATGCTACTTCGCATTGATTTGAAGCTAAATCATGTGTTTCGCTTGGATTTGAAGCTAACACGTTCCTTTCGCGTGCACTTGATGCTGAATCATGTATATCACAAGTATTTAAAGCTAAACCATTTGATCCGCATGGATTTGTAGCTAAACCTCCTACTTCGCATTGATGTGAAGCTAAATCATGTGCTTCGCTTGGATTTGAAGCTAACTCGTTTGTTTCTCATGCAGTTGAAGCTAAATCATGTATATCACAATTATTTGAATCTAAACCATTTGTTTCGCATAGATTTGAAGCTAAGCCTTCTACTTCGCATGAGTTTGAAGTTAAATCATGTGTTTCGCATGGATTTGAAGCTAACTCGTTTGTTTCGCCTGCTTTTGAATCTATATCACATATATCGCAATTATTTGAAGATAAATCATTTGTTTCTCATGTATTTGAAGCTAAGCCTTCTACTTCGCATAGATTTGAAGCTGTGTCGTGTGTTTGGCTTCGATTTGAAGATAACTCGCTTGTTGCGCATGCAGTTGAAGCTAAATCATGTATATCACAAGTATTTGAAGCTAAAGCATTCGATTCGCCCGGATTTGAAGTTAAGCTTTCTACTTCGAATTGATTTGAAGCTGAATCCCGTGTTTCGCTTGAATTCGAATCTAACACGTTTGTTTCACTTGCAGTTGATGATAAATCATGTATAAAACAAGTATTTGAAACTAGCCTATTCGCTTCGCATGGTTTCTTCTACTTGGCATTGATTTGAAGCTAAATCATGTGTTTCGCATGGATTTGAAGCTGAACCATTTGTGTGAATATTAAGCTAAACCATCTGTTTCGAATGAATTTGGAGCTAAATCATGCATATCACGAGTATTTGAAGCTAAATCATTTGCTTCGCATGGATTCGAAGATAACTCTCCTACTTCACATTGGTTTGAAGCTAAGTCATGTGTTTCGCACGGATTTGAAGCTAACTCGTTTGTTTCGCATGCAGTTGAAGCTAAATCATGTATATCATAAGTATTTGAAGCTAAACCATTTGCTTCGCAGGGATTCGAAGATAAGTCTCCTATTTCGCATTGATTTGAAGCTAAATCATGTGTTTCGCATGGATTTGTATCTGAAACATTTGTTTCGCACGAATATTAAGCTAAACCGTCTGTTTCGAATGAATTTGAAGCTAAATCATTTATATCACAAGTATTTGAAGCTAAACCATTTGTTTCGCATAGATTTGAAGCTAAGCTTTCTACTTCGCATTGATGTGAAGCTAAATCATGCATTTCGCTTGGAATTGAAGCTAACTCGTTTGTTTCGCATGCAGTTGAAGCTAAATCATGTAGACCACAAGTACTTGAAGCTAAGCCATTTGTTTCGCATAGATTTGAAGCTAAGCCTTCTACTTCGCATTGATGTGAAGCTAAATCATGTTTCGCTTGGATTTGTAACTAACTCGTTTGTTTCGCATGCAGTTGAGGCTAAATCATGTATATCACAAGTATTTGAAGCTAAACTATTTGTTTCGCATAGATTTGAAACTAAGCCTTCTACTTCGCATTGATTTGCATCTGAATCATGTGATCGCTTGGATTTGAAGCTAATTCGTTTGTTTCGCATGCAGTTGAAACTAAATCATCTATATCACAAGTACTTGAAGCTAAGGCATTTGTTTCGCATAGATTTGAAGCTAAGCTTTCTACTTCGCATTGATGTGAAGCTAAATCATGTGTTTCGCTTGAAATTGAAGCTAACTCGTTTGTTTCGCCTGCATTAGAAGCTATATCATGTATATCACAAGTATTTGAAGCTAAATCATTTGTTTCGCATGGATTCGAAGATAAGCATTCTAGATCGCATTGATTTGAAGGTGAATCATGTGTTTCGCATAGATTTGAAGCTGACTCGTTTGTTTCGCCTGCAGTTGAAGCTGTATCGCTTATATTCGCAAGTATTTGAAACTGAATCATTCGTTTCGCATGGATTTGCTGCTAAGCCTTCTACTTCGCCATGATTTGAAGCTAAATCATGTGTTTCGCATGGATTTGAAGCTAACTTGTTTGTTTCGCCTGCATTTGAAGCTAGATCATGTATATCGCAAGTATTTGAAGCTAACCCATTTGATTCACTTGGATTCGAAGATAAGCCATCCACTTCGCATTGATTTGAAGCTAAATCATGTGTTTCGCATGGATTCGAAGCCAACTAGATTGTTTCGCCTGCAGTTGAAGCTAAATTATATATATCACAACTATTTGAAGCTGAACCATTTGTATCGCATGGATTTGAAGCTAAGCCTAATACTTCGCATTGATTTGAAGCTGAATCATGTGTTTCGCTTGGATTTGAAGCTAACTCGTTTGTTTCGCATGCAGTTGAAACTAAATCATGTATATCACAAGTAATTGCAGCTAAACCATTTGTTTCGCATGGATTCGAAGATAAGCATGCTACTTCGCATTGACTTGAAGCTAAATCATGTGTTTCGCATGGATTTGAAGGTAACTCGATTGTTTCGCCTGCATTAGAAGCTATATCATGTATATCACAAGTATTTGAAGCTAAATCATTTGTTTCGCATGGATTCGAAGATAAGCATTCTAGATCGCATTGATTTGAAGGTGAATCATGTGTTTCGCATAGATTTGAAGCTGACTCGTTTGTTTCGCCTGCAGTTGAAGCTGTATCGCTTATATTCGCAAGTATTTGAAACTGAATCATTCGTTTCGCATGGATTTGCTGCTAAGCCTTCTACTTCGCCATGATTTGAAGCTAAATCATGTGTTTCGCATGGATTTGAAGCTAACTTGTTTGTTTCGCCTGCATTTGAAGCTAGATCATGTATATCGCAAGTATTTGAAGCTAACCCATTTGATTCACTTGGATTCGAAGATAAGCCATCCACTTCGCATTGATTTGAAGCTAAATCATGTGTTTCGCATGGATTCGAAGCCAACTAGATTGTTTCGCCTGCAGTTGAAGCTAAATTATATATATCACAACTATTTGAAGCTGAACCATTTGTATCGCATGGATTTGAAGCTAAGCCTAATACTTCGCATTGATTTGAAGCTGAATCATGTGTTTCGCTTGGATTTGAAGCTAACTCGTTTGTTTCGCATGCAGTTGAAACTAAATCATGTATATCACAAGTAATTGCAGCTAAACCATTTGTTTCGCATGGATTCGAAGATAAGCATGCTACTTCGCATTGACTTGAAGCTAAATCATGTGTTTCGCATGGATTTGAAGGTAACTCGATTGTTTCGCCTGCATTTGAAGCTAAATTATATATATCACAACTATTTGAAGCTGAACCGTTTGTATCGCATGGATTTGAAGCTAAGCCTAATACTTCGCATTGATTTGAAGCTAAATCATGTGATTCGCATGGACTTGAAGCTAACTCGTTTGTTGCGCATGGAGTTGTAGCTATATCACTTATATTTGCAAATATTTGAAGCCAAATCATACGTTTTGCATGGATTTGAAGCTAAGCCTTCTACTTCGCATTGACTTGAAGCTAAATCATGTGTTTCGCATGGATTTGAAGCTAACTCGATTGTTTCGCCTGCATTTGAAGCTAAATTATATATATCACAACTATTTGAAGCTGAACCGTTTGTATCGCATGGATTTGAAGCTAAGCCTAATATTTCGCATTGATTTGAAGCTGAATCATGTGTTTCCTTCGAGTGTCAAGCTAAATCGTTTGTTTTGCGTGCAGTTAAAGCTAAATCATGTATATCACAAGTATTTGCAGCTAAACCATTTGTTTCGCATAGATTTGAATCTAAGCCTTCCACTTCGCATTGCTTTGAAGCTAAATCATGTGATTCGCATGGATTTGAAGCTAACTCGTTTGTTGCGCATGGAGTTGTAGCTATATCACTTATATTTGCAAATATTTGAAGCCAAATCATACGTTTTGCATGGATTTGAAGCTAAGCCTTCTACTTCGCATTGATTTGAAGTTAAATCATGTGTTTCCTTCGAGTGTGAAGCTAAATCGTTTGTTTTGCGTGCAGTTGATGCTGAATCATGTATATCACAAATATTTGAATCTAAACCATTTGATTCGCATGGATTTGTAGCTAAGCCTTCTACTTCGCGTTGAGTTGAAGCTAAATCATGTGTTTCGCTTGGATTTGAAGCTAACACGTCTGTTTCACATGCAGTTGAAACTAAATCATGTAGATCACAAGTATTTGAAGCTGAACCATTTGTTTCTCATATAAGTGATGCAAAGCCTTCCAGTTCGCATTGATTTGAAGCTAAATCATGTATTCCACATGGATATCAAGCTACCTCGTTTGTTTCGCATGCAGTTGAAGCTGAATCATGCATATCACAAGTATTTGATGCTAAACCATTTGCATCGCATGGATTCGAAGATAAACCCTCTACTTCGCATTGTTTTCAAGCTAAATCATGTGCTTCGCATGAATATTAAGCTAAACCATATGTTTCGAATGAATTTGAATCTAAATCGTCTGTTTCGCATGGATTTGATGCTAACTCGTTTGTTTCGCCTGCATTAGAAGCTAAATCATGTTCATCACAAGTATTTGAAGCTAAACCATTTGTATCGCATGGATTCGAAGATCAGCCTTTTACTTCGCATTGATTTGAATGTAACTCATGTGTTTGGCATAGATTTGAAGCTAACTCATTTGTTTCGCATTCAGTTGAAGCTAAATCATGTATATCACAAGTATTTGAAGCTAAACCATTTGTTTCGCATGGGTTTGAAGCTAAGCCTTCAACTTCGCATTGACTTGAAGGTAAGTCATGTGTTTCGCATGCAGTTGAAGCTAAATCATGTAGATCACAAGTACTTGAAGCTAAGCCATTTTTTTCGCATAGATTTGAAGCAAAGCCTTCTACTTCGCATTGATGTGAAGCTAAATCATGTTTCGCTTGGATTTGAAACTAACTCGTTTGTTTCGCATGCAGTTGTGGCTAAATCATTTATTTCACAAGTATTTGAAGCTAAACCATTAGTTTCGCATGGATTCGAAGATAAGCATGCTACTTCGCATTGATTTGAAGCTAAATCATGTGTATTGCTTGGATTTGAAGCTAACTCGTTTGTTTCGCATGCACTTGATGCTGAATCATGTATATCACAAGTATTTGAAGCTAAACCATTTGATCCGCATGGATTTGTAGCTAAGCCTTCTACTTCGATTTGATGTGAAGCTAAATCTTGTGCTTCGCTTGGATTTGAAGCTAACTCGTTTGTTTCTCATGCAGTTGAAGCTAAATCATGTATATTACAATTATTTGAATCTAAACCATTTGTTTCGCATAGATGTGAAACTAAGCCTTCTACTTCGCATTGATTTGAATCTGATTCATGTGTTCGCTTGGATTTGAAGCTAACTCGTTTGTTTCGCATGCAGTTGAAACTAAATCATGTATATCACAAGTACTTGAAGCTAAGGCATTTGTTTCGCATAGATTTGAAGCTAAGCTTTCTACTTCGCATTGATGTGAAGCTAAATCATGCATTTCGCTTGGAATTGAAGCTAACTCGTTTGTTTCGCATGCAGTTGAAGCTAAATCATGTATATCACAAGTATTTGAAGCTAAACTATTTGTTTCGCATAGATTTGAAACTAAGCCTTCTACTTCGCATTGATTTGCATCTGAATCATGTGATCGCTTGGATTTGAAGCTAATTCGTTTGTTTCGCATGCAGTTGAAACTAAATCATCTATATCACAAGTACTTGAAGCTAAGGCATTTGATTCGCATAGATTTGAAGCTAAGCTTTCTACTTCGCATTGATGTGAAGCTAAATCATGTGTTTCGCTTGGAATTGAAGCTAACTCGTTTGTTTCGCATGCAGTTGAAGTTAAATCATGTAGATCACAAGTACTTGAAGCTAAGCCATTTGTTTCGCATAGATTTGAAGCTAAGCCTTCTACTTCGCATTGATGTGAAGCTAAAGCATGTGTTTCGCATGGATTTGAAGCTAACTCGTTTGTTTCGCATGCAGTTGAAGCTAAATCATGTATATCGCAAGTATTTGAAGCTAAACCATTTGTTTCGTATAGATTTCAAGCTAAGCCTTCTACTTCGCATTGATGTGAAGCTAAATCATGTGTTTCGCTTGGATTTGAAGCTAACTCGTTTGTTGCGCATGCAGTTGAAGCTAAATCATGTATATCACAAGTATTTGAAGCTAAAGCATTCGATTCGCCCGGATTTGAAGTTAAGCTTTCTACTTCGAATTGATTTGAAGCTGAATCCTGTGTTTCGCTTGAATTCGAATCTAACACGTTTGTTTCACTTGCAGTTGATGATAAATCATGTATAAAACAAGTATTTGAAACTAGCCTATTCGCTTCGCATGGTTTCTTCTACTTGGCATTGATTTGAAGCTAAATCATGTGTTTCGCATGGATTTGAAGCTGAACCATTTGTGTGAATATTAAGCTAAACAATCTGTTTCGAATGAATTTGGAGCTAAATCATGCATATCACGAGTATTTGTAGCTAAATCATTTGCTTCGCATGGATTCGAAGATAACTCTCCTACTTCACATTGGTTTGAAGCTAAGTCATGTGTTTCGCACGGATTTGAAGCTAACTCGTTTGTTTCGCATGCAGTTGAAGCTAAATCATGTATATCATAAGTATTTGAAGCTAAACCATTTGCTTCGCAGGGATTCGAAGATAAGTCCCCTATTTCGCATTGATTTGAAGCTAAATCATGTGTTTCGCATGGATTTGTATCTGAATCATTTGTTTCGCATGAATATTAAGCTAAACCGTCTGTTTCGAATGAATTTGAAGCTAAATCATTTATATCACAAGTATTTGAAGCTAAACCATTTGTTTCGCATGGATTCGAAGATCAGCCTACTACTTCGCATTGATTTGAAGCTAAATCATGTGATTCGTTTGGATTTCAAGCTAACTCGTTTGTTTCGTATGCAGTTGAAGCTAAGTCGTGTCTATCACAAGTATTTGAAGCGAAACCATTTGATCCGCATGGATTTGTAGCTAAGCTTTCTACTTCGCTTTGATGTGAAGCTAAATCATGTGTATTGCTTGGATTTGAAGCTAACTCGTTTGTTTCGCGTGCACTTGATGCTGAATCATGTATATCACAAGTATTTGAAGCTAAACCATTTGATCCGCATGGATTTGTAGCTAAGCCTTCTACTTCGATTTGATGTGAAGCTAAATCATGTGCTTCGCTTGGATTTGAAGCTAACTCGTTTGTTTCTCATGCAGTTGAAGCTAAATCATGTATATTACAATTATTTGAATCTAAACCATTTGTTTCGCATAGATGTGAAACTAAGCCTTCTACTTCGCATTGATTTGAATCTGATTCATGTGTTCGCTTGGATTTGAAGCTAACTCGTTTGTTTCGCATGCAGTTGAAACTAAATCATGTATATCACAAGTACTTGAAGCTAAGGCATTTGTTTCGCATAGATATGAAGCTAAGCTTTCTACTTCGCATTGATGTGAAGCTAAATCATGCATTTCGCTTGGAATTGAAGCTAACTCGTTTGTTTCGCATGCAGTTGAAGCTAAATCATGTAGACCACAAGTACTTGAAGCTAAGCCATTTGTTTCGCATAGATTTGAAGCTAAGCCTTCTACTTCGCATTGATGTGATGCTAAATCATGTGATCGCTTGGATTTGAAGCTAACTCGTTTGTTTCGCATGCAGTTGAGGCTAAATCATGTATATCACAAGTATTTGAAGCTAAACTATTTGTTTCGCATAGATTTGAAACTAAGCCTTCTACTTCGCATTGATTTGCATCTGAATCATGTGATCGCTTGGATTTGAAGCTAATTCGTTTGTTTCGCATGCAGTTGAAACTAAATCATCTATATCACAAGTACTTGAAGCTAAGGCATTTGTTTCGCATAGATTTGAAGCTAAGCTTTCTACTTCGCATTGATGTGAAGCTAAATCATGTGTTTCGCTTGGAATTGAAGCTAACTCGTTTGTTTCGCATGCAGTTGAAGCTAAATCATGTAGATCACAAGTACTTGAAGCTAAGCCATTTGTTTCGCATAGATTTGAAGCTAAGCCTTCTACTTCGCATTGATGTGAAGCTAAAGCATGTGTTTCGCTTGGAGTTGAAGCTAACTCGTTTGTTTAGCATGCAGTTGAAGCTAAATCATGTATATCGCAAGTATTTGAAGCTAAACCATTTGTTTCGCATAGATTTCAAGCTAAGCCTTCTACTTCGCATTGATGTGAAGCTAAATCATGTATTTCGCTTGGAATTGAAGCTAACTCGTTTGTTGCGCATGCAGTTGAAGCTAAATCATGTATATCACAAGTACGTGAAGCTAAACCATTTCTCTCGCATGGATTTGAAGCTAAGCCTTCTACTTCGCATTGATTTGAAACTAAATCATGTGATTCGCATGGATATGAAGCTATACCATTTGTTTCGCATGCAGTTGAAGCTAAATCATGTATGTCACAAGTATTTGTAGCTAAACCATTTGATTCGCATGAATATTAAGGTGAACCATGTGTTTCGAATGAATATGAAAATAAATCGTGTGTTTCGAATGGATTTGAAGCTAACACGTTTGTTTTGCATGCATTTGAAGCTAAATCATGTATATCACAAATATTTGTAGCTAAATCATTCGATTCGCATGGATTTGAAGCATAAACCTTCTACTTCGCATTGATTTTAAGCTAAATCATGTGTTTCGGGTGGTTTTGAAGTTAACTCGTTTGTTTCACATGCAGTTGAAGCTAAATCATGTATAAAACTAGTATTTGAAGCTAAACCATTTGTTTGGCGTGGATTTCAAGCTAAGCCTTCTACTTCGCATAGATTTGAAGCTAGATAATGTGTTTCGCATGGATATGAAGCCAACTCGTTTCTTTCGCATGCAGTTGAAGTTAAGTCATGTATATCACAAGGATTTGAATCTAAACCATTTGTTTCTCATGTATTTGAAGCTAAGACATCTACTTCGCATTGATTTGAAGCTAAATCATGTGACTCGCATGGATTTGAAGCGAACTCGTTTGTTTCACATGCAGTTGAAGCTAAATCATGTATATCACAAGTATTTGAAGCTAAACCATTTGTTTGGCGTGTATTTCAAGCTAAGCCTTCTACTTCGCATAGATTTGAAGCTAGATAATGTGTTTCGCATGGATATGAAGCCAACTCGTTTGTTTCGCATGCAGTTGAAGCTAAATCATGTATATCACAAGGATTTGAAGCTAAACCATTCGTTTCTCATGTATTTGAAGCTAAGACTCCTACTTCGCATTGATTTGAAGCTAAATCACGTGACTCGCATGGATTTGAAGCTAACTCGTTTGTTTCTCATGCAGTTGAATAAAAATCATGTATATCACAAGTATTTGAAGCTATACCATTTGTTTCGAATGCAGTTGAAGCTAAATCATGTATGTCACAAGTATTTGTAGCTAAACCATTTGATTCGCATGAATATTAAGGTGAACCATGTGTTTCGAATGAATATGAAACTAAATCGTGTGTTTCGAATGGATTTGAAGCTAACACGTTTGTTTTGCATGCGTTTGAAGCTAAATCATGTATATCACAAATATTTGTAGCTAAATCATTCGATTCGCATGGATTTGAAGCATAAACCTTCTACTTCGCATTGATTCTAAGCTACATCATGTGTTTCGGGTGGTTTTGAAGTTAACTCGTTTGTTTCACATGCAGTTGAAGCTAAATCATGTATAAAACTAGTATTTGAAGCTAAACCATTTGTTTGGCGTTGATTTCAAGCTAAGCCTTCTACTTCGCATAGATTTGAAGCTAGATAATGTGTTTCGCATGGACATGAAGCCAACTCGTTTGTTTCGCATGCAGTTGAAGCTAAATCATGTATATCACAAGGATTTGAATCTAAACCATTTGTTTCTCATGTATTTGAAGCTAAGACATCTACTTCGAATTGATTTGAAGCTAAATCATGTGAGTCGCATGGAATGAAGCTAACTCGTTTGTTTCACATGCAGTTGAAGCTAAATCATGTATATCACAAGTATTTGAAGCTATACCATTTGTTTCGCATGCAGTTGAAGCTAAATCATGTATATCACAAGTACGTGAAGCTAAACCATTTCTCTCGCATGAATATTAAGGTGAACCATGTGTTTCGGATGAATGTGAAACTAAATCGTGTGTTTCGAATGGATTTGAAGCTAACACGTTTGTTTTGCATGCATTTGAAGCTAAATCATGTATATCACACATATTTGAAGCTAAATCATTCGATTCGCATGGATTTGAAGCTAATCCTTCTACTTCGCATTGATTTTAAGCTAAATCATGTGTTTCGGGTGGTTTTGAAGTTAACTCGTTTGTTTCACATGCAGTTGAAGCTAAATCATGTATAAAACTAGTATTTGAAGCTAAACCATTTGTTTGGCGTTGATTTCAAGCTAAGCCTTCTACTTCGCATAGATTTGAAGCTAGATAATGTGTTTCGCATGGACATGAAGCCAACTCGTTTGTTTCGCATGCAGTTGAAGCTAAATCATGTATATCACAAGGATTTGAATCTAAACCATTTGTTTCTCATGTATTTGAAGCTAAGACATCTACTTCGAATTGATTTGAAGCTAAATCATGTGAGTCGCATGGAATGAAGCTAACTCGTTTGTTTCACATGCAGTTGAAGCTAAATCATGTATATCACAAGTATTTGAAGCTAAACCATTTGTTTGGCGTGGATTTCAAGCTAAGCCTTCTACTTCGCATAGATTTGAAGCTAGATAATGTGTTTCGTATGGATATGAAGCCAACTCGTTTGTTTCGCATGCAGTTGAAGCTAAATCATGTAGATCACAAGTACTTGAAGCTAAGCCATTTTTTTCGCATAGATTTGAAGCAAAGCCTTCTACTTCGCATTGATGTGAAGCTAAATCATGTTTCGCTTGGATTTGAAACTAACTCGTTTGTTTCGCATGCAGTTGTGGCTAAATCATTTATTTCACAAGTATTTGAAGCTAAACCATTAGTTTCGCATGGATTCGAAGATAAGCATGCTACTTCGCATTGATTTGAAGCTAAATCATGTGTATTGCTTGGATTTGAAGCTAACTCGTTTGTTTCGCATGCACTTGATGCTGAATCATGTATATCACAAGTATTTGAAGCTAAACCATTTGATCCGCATGGATTTGTAGCTAAGCCTTCTACTTCGATTTGATGTGAAGCTAAATCATGTGCTTCGCTTGGATTTGAAGCTAACTCGTTTGTTTCTCATGCAGTTGAAGCTAAATCATGTATATCACAAGGATTTGAATCTAAACCATTTGTTTCTCATGTATTTGAAGCTAAGACATCTACTTCGCATTGATGTGAAGCTAAATCATGCATTTCGCTTGGAATTGAAGCTAACTCGTTTGTTTCGCATGCAGTTGAAGCTAAATCATGTAGACCACAAGTACTTGAAGCTAAGCCATTTGTTTTGCATAGATTTGAAGCTAAGCCTTCTACTTCGCATTGATGTGAAGCTAAATCATGTTTCGCTTGGATTTGTAACTAACTCGTTTGTTTCGCATGCAGTTGAGGCTAAATCATGTATATCACAAGTATTTGAAGCTAAACTATTTGTTTCGCATAGATTTGAAACTAAGCCTTCTACTTCGCATTGATTTGCATCTGAATCATGTGATCGCTTGGATTTGAAGCTAATTCGTTTGTTTCGCATGCAGTTGAAACTAAATCATCTATATCACAAGTACTTGAAGCTAAGGCATTTGTTTCGCATAGATTTGAAGCTAAGCTTTCTACTTCGCATTGATGTGAAGCTAAATCATGTGTTTCGCTTGAAATTGAAGCTAACTCGTTTGTTTCGCCTGCATTAGAAGCTATATCATGTATATCACAAGTATTTGAAGCTAAATCATTTGTTTCGCATGGATTCGAAGATAAGCATTCTAGATCGCATTGATTTGAAGGTGAATCATGTGTTTCGCATAGATTTGAAGCTGACTCGTTTGTTTCGCCTGCAGTTGAAGCTGTATCGCTTATATTCGCAAGTATTTGAAACTGAATCATTCGTTTCGCATGGATTTGCTGCTAAGCCTTCTACTTCGCCATGATTTGAAGCTAAATCATGTGTTTCGCATGGATTTGAAGCTAACTTGTTTGTTTCGCCTGCATTTGAAGCTAGATCATGTATATCGCAAGTATTTGAAGCTAACCCATTTGATTCACTTGGATTCGAAGATAAGCCATCCACTTCGCATTGATTTGAAGCTAAATCATGTGTTTCGCATGGATTCGAAGCCAACTAGATTGTTTCGCCTGCAGTTGAAGCTAAATTATATATATCACAACTATTTGAAGCTGAACCATTTGTATCGCATGGATTTGAAGCTAAGCCTAATACTTCGCATTGATTTGAAGCTGAATCATGTGTTTCGCTTGGATTTGAAGCTAACTCGTTTGTTTCGCATGCAGTTGAAACTAAATCATGTATATCACAAGTAATTGCAGCTAAACCATTTGTTTCGCATGGATTCGAAGATAAGCATGCTACTTCGCATTGACTTGAAGCTAAATCATGTGTTTCGCATGGATTTGAAGGTAACTCGATTGTTTCGCCTGCATTAGAAGCTATATCATGTATATCACAAGTATTTGAAGCTAAATCATTTGTTTCGCATGGATTCGAAGATAAGCATTCTAGATCGCATTGATTTGAAGGTGAATCATGTGTTTCGCATAGATTTGAAGCTGACTCGTTTGTTTCGCCTGCAGTTGAAGCTGTATCGCTTATATTCGCAAGTATTTGAAACTGAATCATTCGTTTCGCATGGATTTGCTGCTAAGCCTTCTACTTCGCCATGATTTGAAGCTAAATCATGTGTTTCGCATGGATTTGAAGCTAACTTGTTTGTTTCGCCTGCATTTGAAGCTAGATCATGTATATCGCAAGTATTTGAAGCTAACCCATTTGATTCACTTGGATTCGAAGATAAGCCATCCACTTCGCATTGATTTGAAGCTAAATCATGTGTTTCGCATGGATTTGAAGCTGAACCATTTGTGTGAATATTAAGCTAAACAATCTGTTTCGAATGAATTTGGAGCTAAATCATGCATATCACGAGTATTTGTAGCTAAATCATTTGCTTCGCATGGATTCGAAGATAACTCTCCTACTTCACATTGGTTTGAAGCTAAGTCATGTGTTTCGCACGGATTTGAAGCTAACTCGTTTGTTTCGCATGCAGTTGAAGCTAAATCATGTATATCATAAGTATTTGAAGCTAAACCATTTGCTTCGCAGGGATTCGAAGATAAGTCCCCTATTTCGCATTGATTTGAAGCTAAATCATGTGTTTCGCATGGATTTGTATCTGAATCATTTGTTTCGCATGAATATTAAGCTAAACCGTCTGTTTCGAATGAATTTGAAGCTAAATCATTTATATCACAAGTATTTGAAGCTAAACCATTTGTTTCGCATGGATTCGAAGATCAGCCTACTACTTCGCATTGATTTGAAGCTAAATCATGTGATTCGTTTGGATTTCAAGCTAACTCGTTTGTTTCGTATGCAGTTGAAGCTAAGTCGTGTCTATCACAAGTATTTGAAGCGAAACCATTTGATCCGCATGGATTTGTAGCTAAGCTTTCTACTTCGCTTTGATGTGAAGCTAAATCATGTGTATTGCTTGGATTTGAAGCTAACTCGTTTGTTTCGCGTGCACTTGATGCTGAATCATGTATATCACAAGTATTTGAAGCTAAACCATTTGATCCGCATGGATTTGTAGCTAAGCCTTCTACTTCGATTTGATGTGAAGCTAAATCATGTGCTTCGCTTGGATTTGAAGCTAACTCGTTTGTTTCTCATGCAGTTGAAGCTAAATCATGTATATTACAATTATTTGAATCTAAACCATTTGTTTCGCATAGATGTGAAACTAAGCCTTCTACTTCGCATTGATTTGAATCTGATTCATGTGTTCGCTTGGATTTGAAGCTAACTCGTTTGTTTCGCATGCAGTTGAAACTAAATCATGTATATCACAAGTACTTGAAGCTAAGGCATTTGTTTCGCATAGATTTGAAGCTAAGCTTTCTACTTCGCATTGATGTGAAGCTAAATCATGCATTTCGCTTGGAATTGAAGCTAACTCGTTTGTTTCGCATGCAGTTGAAGCTAAATCATGTAGACCACAAGTACTTGAAGCTAAGCCATTTGTTTCGCATAGATTTGAAGCTAAGCCTTCTACTTCGCATTGATGTGATGCTAAATCATGTGATCGCTTGGATTTGAAGCTAACTCGTTTGTTTCGCATGCAGTTGAGGCTAAATCATGTATATCACAAGTATTTGAAGCTAAACTATTTGTTTCGCATAGATTTGAAACTAAGCCTTCTACTTCGCATTGATTTGCATCTGAATCATGTGATCGCTTGGATTTGAAGCTAATTCGTTTGTTTCGCATGCAGTTGAAACTAAATCATCTATATCACAAGTACTTGAAGCTAAGGCATTTGTTTCGCATAGATTTGAAGCTAAGCTTTCTACTTCGCATTGATGTGAAGCTAAATCATGTGTTTCGCTTGGAATTGAAGCTAACTCGTTTGTTTCGCATGCAGTTGAAGCTAAATCATGTAGATCACAAGTACTTGAAGCTAAGCCATTTGTTTCGCATAGATTTGAAGCTAAGCCTTCTACTTCGCATTGATGTGAAGCTAAAGCATGTGTTTCGCTTGGAGTTGAAGCTAACTCGTTTGTTTAGCATGCAGTTGAAGCTAAATCATGTATATCGCAAGTATTTGAAGCTAAACCATTTGTTTCGCATAGATTTCAAGCTAAGCCTTCTACTTCGCATTGATGTGAAGCTAAATCATGTATTTCGCTTGGAATTGAAGCTAACTCGTTTGTTGCGCATGCAGTTGAAGCTAAATCATGTATATCACAAGTACGTGAAGCTAAACCATTTCTCTCGCATGGATTTGAAGCTAAGCCTTCTACTTCGCATTGATTTGAAACTAAATCATGTGATTCGCATGGATATGAAGCTATACCATTTGTTTCGCATGCAGTTGAAGCTAAATCATGTATGTCACAAGTATTTGTAGCTAAACCATTTGATTCGCATGAATATTAAGGTGAACCATGTGTTTCGAATGAATATGAAAATAAATCGTGTGTTTCGAATGGATTTGAAGCTAACACGTTTGTTTTGCATGCATTTGAAGCTAAATCATGTATATCACAAATATTTGTAGCTAAATCATTCGATTCGCATGGATTTGAAGCATAAACCTTCTACTTCGCATTGATTTTAAGCTAAATCATGTGTTTCGGGTGGTTTTGAAGTTAACTCGTTTGTTTCACATGCAGTTGAAGCTAAATCATGTATAAAACTAGTATTTGAAGCTAAACCATTTGTTTGGCGTGGATTTCAAGCTAAGCCTTCTACTTCGCATAGATTTGAAGCTAGATAATGTGTTTCGCATGGATATGAAGCCAACTCGTTTCTTTCGCATGCAGTTGAAGTTAAGTCATGTATATCACAAGGATTTGAATCTAAACCATTTGTTTCTCATGTATTTGAAGCTAAGACATCTACTTCGCATTGATTTGAAGCTAAATCATGTGACTCGCATGGATTTGAAGCGAACTCGTTTGTTTCACATGCAGTTGAAGCTAAATCATGTATATCACAAGTATTTGAAGCTAAACCATTTGTTTGGCGTGTATTTCAAGCTAAGCCTTCTACTTCGCATAGATTTGAAGCTAGATAATGTGTTTCGCATGGATATGAAGCCAACTCGTTTGTTTCGCATGCAGTTGAAGCTAAATCATGTATATCACAAGGATTTGAAGCTAAACCATTCGTTTCTCATGTATTTGAAGCTAAGACTCCTACTTCGCATTGATTTGAAGCTAAATCACGTGACTCGCATGGATTTGAAGCTAACTCGTTTGTTTCTCATGCAGTTGAATAAAAATCATGTATATCACAAGTATTTGAAGCTATACCATTTGTTTCGAATGCAGTTGAAGCTAAATCATGTATGTCACAAGTATTTGTAGCTAAACCATTTGATTCGCATGAATATTAAGGTGAACCATGTGTTTCGAATGAATATGAAACTAAATCGTGTGTTTCGAATGGATTTGAAGCTAACACGTTTGTTTTGCATGCATTTGAAGCTAAATCATGTATATCACAAATATTTGTAGCTAAATCATTCGATTCGCATGGATTTGAAGCATAAACCTTCTACTTCGCATTGATTCTAAGCTACATCATGTGTTTCGGGTGGTTTTGAAGTTAACTCGTTTGTTTCACATGCAGTTGAAGCTAAATCATGTATAAAACTAGTATTTGAAGCTAAACCATTTGTTTGGCGTGGATTTCAAGCTAAGCCTTCTACTTCGCATTGATTTGAAGCTAAATCATGTGACTCGCATGGATTTGAAGCTAACTCGTTTGTTTCTCATGCAGTTGAAGCTAAATCATGTATATCACAAGTATTTGAAGCTATACCATTTGTTTCGCATGCAGTTGAAGCTAAATCATGTATATCACAAGTACGTGAAGCTAAACCATTTCTCTCGCATGAATATTAAGGTGAACCATGTGTTTCGAATGAATGTGAAACTAAATCGTGTGTTTCGAATGGATTTGAAGCTAACACGTTTGTTTTGCATGCATTTGAAGCTAAATCATGTATATCACACATATTTGAAGCTAAATCATTCGATTCGCATGGATTTGAAGCTAATCCTTCTACTTCGCATTGATTTTAAGCTAAATCATGTGTTTCGGGTGGTTTTGAAGTTAACTCGTTTGTTTCACATGCAGTTGAAGCTAAATCATGTATAAAACTAGTATTTGAAGCTAAACCATTTGTTTGGCGTTGATTTCAAGCTAAGCCTTCTACTTCGCATAGATTTGAAGCTAGATAATGTGTTTCGCATGGACATGAAGCCAACTCGTTTGTTTCGCATGCAGTTGAAGCTAAATCATGTATATCACAAGGATTTGAATCTAAACCATTTGTTTCTCATGTATTTGAAGCTAAGACATCTACTTCGCATTGATTTGAAGCTAAATCATGTGAGTCGCATGGAATGAAGCTAACTCGTTTGTTTCACATGCAGTTGAAGCTAAATCATGTATATCACAAGTATTTGAAGCTAAACCATTTGTTTGGCGTGGATTTCAAGCTAAGCCTTCTACTTCGCATAGATTTGAAGCTAGATAATGTGTTTCGTATGGATATGAAGCCAACTCGTTTGTTTCGCATGCAGTTGAAGCTAAATCATGTAGATCACAAGTACTTGAAGCTAAGCCATTTTTTTCGCATAGATTTGAAGCAAAGCCTTCTACTTCGCATTGATGTGAAGCTAAATCATGTTTCGCTTGGATTTGAAACTAACTCGTTTGTTTCGCATGCAGTTGTGGCTAAATCATTTATTTCACAAGTATTTGAAGCTAAACCATTAGTTTCGCATGGATTCGAAGATAAGCATGCTACTTCGCATTGATTTGAAGCTAAATCATGTGTATTGCTTGGATTTGAAGCTAACTCGTTTGTTTCGCATGCACTTGATGCTGAATCATGTATATCACAAGTATTTGAAGCTAAACCATTTGATCCGCATGGATTTGTAGCTAAGCCTTCTACTTCGATTTGATGTGAAGCTAAATCATGTGCTTCGCTTGGATTTGAAGCTAACTCGTTTGTTTCTCATGCAGTTGAAGCTAAATCATGTATATCACAAGGATTTGAATCTAAACCATTTGTTTCTCATGTATTTGAAGCTAAGACATCTACTTCGCATTGATGTGAAGCTAAATCATGCATTTCGCTTGGAATTGAAGCTAACTCGTTTGTTTCGCATGCAGTTGAAGCTAAATCATGTAGACCACAAGTACTTGAAGCTAAGCCATTTGTTTCGCATAGATTTGAAGCTAAGCCTTCTACTTCGCATTGATGTGAAGCTAAATCATGTTTCGCTTGGATTTGTAACTAACTCGTTTGTTTCGCATGCAGTTGAGGCTAAATCATGTATATCACAAGTATTTGAAGCTAAACTATTTGTTTCGCATAGATTTGAAACTAAGCCTTCTACTTCGCATTGATTTGCATCTGAATCATGTGATCGCTTGGATTTGAAGCTAATTCGTTTGTTTCGCATGCAGTTGAAACTAAATCATCTATATCACAAGTACTTGAAGCTAAGGCATTTGTTTCGCATAGATTTGAAGCTAAGCTTTCTACTTCGCATTGATGTGAAGCTAAATCATGTGTTTCGCTTGAAATTGAAGCTAACTCGTTTGTTTCGCCTGCATTAGAAGCTATATCATGTATATCACAAGTATTTGAAGCTAAATCATTTGTGTCGCATGGATTCGAAGATAAGCATTCTAGATCGCATTGATTTGAAGGTGAATCATGTGTTTCGCATAGATTTGAAGCTGACTCGTTTGATTCGCCTGCAGTTGAAGCTGTATCGCTTATATTCGCAAGTATTTGAAACTGAATCATTCGTTTCGCATGGATTTGCTGCTAAGCCTTCTACTTCGCCATGATTTGAAGCTAAATCATGTGTTTCGCATGGATTTGAAGCTAACTTGTTTGTTTCGCCTGCATTTGAAGCTAGATCATGTATATCGCAAGTATTTGAAGCTAACCCATTTGATTCACTTGGATTCGAAGATAAGCCATCCACTTCGCATTGATTTGAAGCTAAATCATGTGTTTCGCATGGATTCGAAGCCAACTAGATTGTTTCGCCTGCAGTTGAAGCTAAATTATATATATCACAACTATTTGAAGCTGAACCATTTGTATCGCATGGATTTGAAGCTAAGCCTAATACTTCGCATTGATTTGAAGCTGAATCATGTGTTTCGCTTGGATTTGAAGCTAACTCGTTTGTTTCGCATGCAGTTGAAACTAAATCATGTATATCACAAGTAATTGCAGCTAAACCATTTGTTTCGCATGGATTCGAAGATAAGCATGCTACTTCGCATTGACTTGAAGCTAAATCATGTGTTTCGCATGGATTTGAAGGTAACTCGATTGTTTCGCCTGCATTAGAAGCTATATCATGTATATCACAAGTATTTGAAGCTAAATCATTTGTTTCGCATGGATTCGAAGATAAGCATTCTAGATCGCATTGATTTGAAGGTGAATCATGTGTTTCGCATAGATTTGAAGCTGACTCGTTTGTTTCGCCTGCAGTTGAAGCTGTATCGCTTATATTCGCAAGTATTTGAAACTGAATCATTCGTTTCGCATGGATTTGCTGCTAAGCCTTCTACTTCGCCATGATTTGAAGCTAAATCATGTGTTTCGCATGGATTTGAAGCTAACTTGTTTGTTTCGCCTGCATTTGAAGCTAGATCATGTATATCGCAAGTATTTGAAGCTAACCCATTTGATTCACTTGGATTCGAAGATAAGCCATCCACTTCGCATTGATTTGAAGCTAAATCATGTGTTTCGCATGGATTCGAAGCCAACTAGATTGTTTCGCCTGCAGTTGAAGCTAAATTATATATATCACAACTATTTGAAGCTGAACCATTTGTATCGCATGGATTTGAAGCTAAGCCTAATACTTCGCATTGATTTGAAGCTGAATCATGTGTTTCGCTTGGATTTGAAGCTAACTCGTTTGTTTCGCATGCAGTTGAAACTAAATCATGTATATCACAAGTAATTGCAGCTAAACCATTTGTTTCGCATGGATTCGAAGATAAGCATGCTACTTCGCATTGACTTGAAGCTAAATCATGTGTTTCGCATGGATTTGAAGGTAACTCGATTGTTTCGCCTGCATTAGAAGCTATATCATGTATATCACAAGTATTTGAAGCTAAATCATTTGTTTCGCATGGATTCGAAGATAAGCATTCTAGATCGCATTGATTTGAAGGTGAATCATGTGTTTCGCATAGATTTGAAGCTGACTCGTTTGTTTCGCCTGCAGTTGAAGCTGTATCGCTTATATTCGCAAGTATTTGAAACTGAATCATTCGTTTCGCATGGATTTGCTGCTAAGCCTTCTACTTCGCCATGATTTGAAGCTAAATCATGTGTTTCGCATGGATTTGAAGCTAACTTGTTTGTTTCGCCTGCATTTGAAGCTAGATCATGTATATCGCAAGTATTTGAAGCTAACCCATTTGATTCACTTGGATTCGAAGATAAGCCATCCACTTCGCATTGATTTGAAGCTAAATCATGTGTTTCGCATGGATTCGAAGCCAACTAGATTGTTTCGCCTGCAGTTGAAGCTAAATTATATATATCACAACTATTTGAAGCTGAACCATTTGTATCGCATGGATTTGAAGCTAAGCCTAATACTTCGCATTGATTTGAAGCTAAATCATGTGATTCGCATGGATTTGAAGCTAACTCGTTTGTTGCGCATGGAGTTGTAGCTATATCACTTATATTTGCAAATATTTGAAGCCAAATCATACGTTTTGCATGGATTTGAAGCTAAGCCTTCTACTTCGCATTGATTTGAAGTTAAATCATGTGTTTCCTTCGAGTGTGAAGCTAAATCGTTTGTTTTGCGTGCAGTTGATGCTGAATCATGTATATCACAAATATTTGAATCTAAACCATTTGATTCGCATGGATTTGTAGCTAAGCCTTCTACTTCGCGTTGAGTTGAAGCTAAATCATGTGTTTCGCTTGGATTTGAAGCTAACACGTCTGTTTCACATGCAGTTGAAACTAAATCATGTAGATCACAAGTATTTGAAGCTGAACCATTTGTTTCTCATATAAGTGATGCAAAGCCTTCCAGTTCGCATTGATTTGAAGCTAAATCATGTATTCCACATGGATATCAAGCTACCTCGTTTGTTTCGCATGCAGTTGAAGCTGAATCATGCATATCACAAGTATTTGAGGCTAAACCATTTGCATCGCATGGATTCGAAGATAAACCCTCTACTTCGCATTGTTTTCAAGCTAAATCATGTGCTTCGCATGAATATTAAGCTAAACCATATGTTTCGAATGAATTTGAATCTAAATCGTCTGTTTCGCATGGATTTGATGCTAACTCGTTTGTTTCGCCTGCATTAGAAGCTAAATCATGTTCATCACAAGTATTTGAAGCTAAACCATTTGTATCGCATGGATTCGAAGATCAGCCTTTTACTTCGCATTGATTTGAATGTAACTCATGTGTTTGGCATAGATTTGAAGCTAACTCATTTGTTTCGCATTCTGTTGAAGCTAAATCATGTATATCACAAGTATTTGAAGCTAAACCATTTGTTTCGCATGGGTTTGAAGCTAAGCCTTCAACTTCGCATTGACTTGAAGGTAAGTCATGTGTTTCGCATGCAGTTGAAGCTAAATCATGTAGATCACAAGTACTTGAAGCTAAGCCATTTTTTTCGCATAGATTTGAAGCAAAGCCTTCTACTTCGCATTGATGTGAAGCTAAATCATGTTTCGCTTGGATTTGAAACTAACTCGTTTGTTTCGCATGCAGTTGTGGCTAAATCATTTATTTCACAAGTATTTGAAGCTAAACCATTAGTTTCGCATGGATTCGAAGATAAGCATGCTACTTCGCATTGATTTGAAGCTAAATCATGTGTATTGCTTGGATTTGAAGCTAACTCGTTTGTTTCGCATGCACTTGATGCTGAATCATGTATATCACAAGTATTTGAAGCTAAACCATTTGTTTCGCATAGATTTCAAGCTAAGCCTTCTACTTCGCATTGATTTGCATCTGAATCATGTGATCGCTTGGATTTGAAGCTAATTCGTTTGTTTCGCATGCAGTTGAAACTAAATCATCTATATCACAAGTACTTGAAGCTAAGGCATTTGTTTCGCATAGATTTGAAGCTAAGCTTTCTACTTCGCATTGATGTGAAGCTAAATCATGTGTTTCGCTTGAAATTGAAGCTAACTCGTTTGTTTCGCCTGCATTAGAAGCTATATCATGTATATCACAAGTATTTGAAGCTAAATCATTTGTGTCGCATGGATTCGAAGATAAGCATTCTAGATCGCATTGATTTGAAGGTGAATCATGTGTTTCGCATAGATTTGAAGCTGACTCGTTTGTTTCGCCTGCAGTTGAAGCTGTATCGCTTATATTCGCAAGTATTTGAAACTGAATCATTCGTTTCGCATGGATTTGCTGCTAAGCCTTCTACTTCGCCATGATTTGAAGCTAAATCATGTGTTTCGCATGGATTTGAAGCTAACTTGTTTGTTTCGCCTGCATTTGAAGCTAGATCATGTATATCGCAAGTATTTGAAGCTAACCCATTTGATTCACTTGGATTCGAAGATAAGCCATCCACTTCGCATTGATTTGAAGCTAAATCATGTGTTTCGCATGGATTCGAAGCCAACTAGATTGTTTCGCCTGCAGTTGAAGCTAAATTATATATATCACAACTATTTGAAGCTGAACCATTTGTATCGCATGGATTTGAAGCTAAGCCTAATACTTCGCATTGATTTGAAGCTGAATCATGTGTTTCGCTTGGATTTGAAGCTAACTCGTTTGTTTCGCATGCAGTTGAAACTAAATCATGTATATCACAAGTAATTGCAGCTAAACCATTTGTTTCGCATGGATTCGAAGATAAGCATGCTACTTCGCATTGACTTGAAGCTAAATCATGTGTTTCGCATGGATTTGAAGGTAACTCGATTGTTTCGCCTGCATTAGAAGCTATATCATGTATATCACAAGTATTTGAAGCTAAATCATTTGTTTCGCATGGATTCGAAGATAAGCATTCTAGATCGCATTGATTTGAAGGTGAATCATGTGTTTCGCATAGATTTGAAGCTGACTCGTTTGTTTCGCCTGCAGTTGAAGCTGTATCGCTTATATTCGCAAGTATTTGAAACTGAATCATTCGTTTCGCATGGATTTGCTGCTAAGCCTTCTACTTCGCCATGATTTGAAGCTAAATCATGTGTTTCGCATGGATTTGAAGCTAACTTGTTTGTTTCGCCTGCATTTGAAGCTAGATCATGTATATCGCAAGTATTTGAAGCTAACCCATTTGATTCACTTGGATTCGAAGATAAGCCATCCACTTCGCATTGATTTGAAGCTAAATCATGTGTTTCGCATGGATTCGAAGCCAACTAGATTGTTTCGCCTGCAGTTGAAGCTAAATTATATATATCACAACTATTTGAAGCTGAACCATTTGTATCGCATGGATTTGAAGCTAAGCCTAATACTTCGCATTGATTTGAAGCTGAATCATGTGTTTCGCTTGGATTTGAAGCTAACTCGTTTGTTTCGCATGCAGTTGAAACTAAATCATGTATATCACAAGTAATTGCAGCTAAACCATTTGTTTCGCATGGATTCGAAGATAAGCATGCTACTTCGCATTGACTTGAAGCTAAATCATGTGTTTCGCATGGATTTGAAGGTAACTCGATTGTTTCGCCTGCATTAGAAGCTATATCATGTATATCACAAGTATTTGAAGCTAAATCATTTGTTTCGCATGGATTCGAAGATAAGCATTCTAGATCGCATTGATTTGAAGGTGAATCATGTGTTTCGCATAGATTTGAAGCTGACTCGTTTGTTTCGCCTGCAGTTGAAGCTGTATCGCTTATATTCGCAAGTATTTGAAACTGAATCATTCGTTTCGCATGGATTTGCTGCTAAGCCTTCTACTTCGCCATGATTTGAAGCTAAATCATGTGTTTCGCATGGATTTGAAGCTAACTTGTTTGTTTCGCCTGCATTTGAAGCTAGATCATGTATATCGCAAGTATTTGAAGCTAACCCATTTGATTCACTTGGATTCGAAGATAAGCCATCCACTTCGCATTGATTTGAAGCTAAATCATGTGTTTCGCATGGATTCGAAGCCAACTAGATTGTTTCGCCTGCAGTTGAAGCTAAATTATATATATCACAACTATTTGAAGCTGAACCATTTGTATCGCATGGATTTGAAGCTAAGCCTAATACTTCGCATTGATTTGAAGCTAAATCATGTGATTCGCATGGATTTGAAGCTAACTCGTTTGTTGCGCATGGAGTTGTAGCTATATCACTTATATTTGCAAATATTTGAAGCCAAATCATACGTTTTGCATGGATTTGAAGCTAAGCCTTCTACTTCGCATTGATTTGAAGTTAAATCATGTGTTTCCTTCGAGTGTGAAGCTAAATCGTTTGTTTTGCGTGCAGTTGATGCTGAATCATGTATATCACAAATATTTGAATCTAAACCATTTGATTCGCATGGATTTGTAGCTAAGCCTTCTACTTCGCGTTGAGTTGAAGCTAAATCATGTGTTTCGCTTGGATTTGAAGCTAACACGTCTGTTTCACATGCAGTTGAAACTAAATCATGTAGAACACAAGTATTTGAAGCTGAACCATTTGTTTCTCATATAAGTGATGCAAAGCCTTCCAGTTCGCATTGATTTGAAGCTAAATCATGTATTCCACATGGATATCAAGCTACCTCGTTTGTTTCGCATGCAGTTGAAGCTGAATCATGCATATCACAAGTATTTGAGGCTAAACCATTTGCATCGCATGGATTCGAAGATAAACCCTCTACTTCGCATTGTTTTCAAGCTAAATCATGTGCTTCGCATGAATATTAAGCTAAACCATATGTTTCGAATGAATTTGAATCTAAATCGTCTGTTTCGCATGGATTTGATGCTAACTCGTTTGTTTCGCCTGCATTAGAAGCTAAATCATGTTCATCACAAGTATTTGAAGCTAAACCATTTGTATCGCATGGATTCGAAGATCAGCCTTTTACTTCGCATTGATTTGAATGTAACTCATGTGTTTGGCATAGATTTGAAGCTAACTCATTTGTTTCGCATTCTGTTGAAGCTAAATCATGTATATCACAAGTATTTGAAGCTAAACCATTTGTTTCGCATGGGTTTGAAGCTAAGCCTTCAACTTCGCATTGACTTGAAGGTAAGTCATGTGTTTCGCATGCAGTTGAAGCTAAATCATGTAGATCACAAGTACTTGAAGCTAAGCCATTTTTTTCGCATAGATTTGAAGCAAAGCCTTCTACTTCGCATTGATGTGAAGCTAAATCATGTTTCGCTTGGATTTGAAACTAACTCGTTTGTTTCGCATGCAGTTGTGGCTAAATCATTTATTTCACAAGTATTTGAAGCTAAACCATTAGTTTCGCATGGATTCGAAGATAAGCATGCTACTTCGCATTGATTTGAAGCTAAATCATGTGTATTGCTTGGATTTGAAGCTAACTCGTTTGTTTCGCATGCACTTGATGCTGAATCATGTATATCACAAGTATTTGAAGCTAAACCATTTGATCCGCATGGATTTGTAGCTAAGCCTTCTACTTCGATTTGATGTGAAGCTAAATCTTGTGCTTCGCTTGGATTTGAAGCTAACTCGTTTGTTTCTCATGCAGTTGAAGCTAAATCATGTATATTACAATTATTTGAATCTAAACCATTTGTTTCGCATAGATGTGAAACTAAGCCTTCTACTTCGCATTGATTTGAATCTGATTCATGTGTTCGCTTGGATTTGAAGCTAACTCGTTTGTTTCGCATGCAGTTGAAACTAAATCATGTATATCACAAGTACTTGAAGCTAAGGCATTTGTTTCGCATAGATTTGAAGCTAAGCTTTCTACTTCGCATTGATGTGAAGCTAAATCATGCATTTCGCTTGGAATTGAAGCTAACTCGTTTGTTTCGCATGCAGTTGAAGCTAAATCATGGAGACCACAAGTACTTGAAGCTAAGCCATTTGTTTCGCATGGATTTGAAGCTAAGCCTTCTACTTCGCATTGATATGAAGCTAAATCATGTTTCGCTTGGATTTGAAACTAACTCGTTTGTTTCGCATGCAGTTGAGGCTAAATCATGTATATCACAAGTATTTGAAGCTAAACTATTTGTTTCGCATAGATTTGAAACTAAGCCTTCTACTTCGCATTGATTTGCATCTGAATCATGTGATCGCTTGGATTTGAAGCTAATTCGTTTGTTTCGCATGCAGTTGAAACTAAATCATCTATATCACAAGTACTTGAAGCTAAGGCATTTGTTTCGCATAGATTTGAAGCTAAGCTTTCTACTTCGCATTGATGTGAAGCTAAATCATGTGTTTCGCTTGGAATTGAAGCTAAGTCGTTTGTTTCGCATGCAGTTGAAGCTAAATCATGTAGATCACAAGTACTTGAAGCTAAGCCATTTGTTTCGCATAGATTTGAAGCTAAGCCTTCTACTTCGCATTGATGTGAAGCTAAAGCATGTGTTTCGCATGGATTTGAAGCTAACTCGTTTGTTTCGCATGCAGTTGAAGCTAAATCATGTATATCGCAAGTATTTGAAGCTAAACCATTTGTTTCGCATAGATTTTTAAGCTAAGCCTTCTACTTCGCATTGATGTGAAGCTAAATCATGTGTTTCGCTTGGATTTGAAGCTAACTCGTTTGTTGCGCATGCAGTTGAAGCTAAATCATGTATATCACAAGTATTTGAAGCTAAAGCATTCGATTCGCCCGGATTTGAAGTTAAGCTTTCTACTTCGAATTGATTTGAAGCTGAATCCTGTGTTTCGCTTGAATTCGAATCTAACACGTTTGTTTCACTTGCAGTTGATGATAAATCATGTATAAAACAAGTATTTGAAACTAGCCTATTCGCTTCGCATGGTTTCTTCTACTTGGCATTGATTTGAAGCTAAATCATGTGTTTCGCATGGATTTGAAGCTGAACCATTTGTGTGAATATTAAGCTAAACCATCTGTTTCGAATGAATTTGGAGCTAAATCATGCATATCACGAGTATTTGAAGCTAAATTATTTGCTTCGCATGGATTCGAAGATAACTCTCCTACTTCACATTGGTTTGAAGCTAAGTCATGTGTTTCGCATGGATTTGTATCTGAATCATTTGTTTCGCATGAATATTAAGCTAAACCGTCTGTTTCGAATGAATTTGAAGCTAAATCATTTATATCACAAGTATTTGAAGCTAAACCATTTGTTTCGCATGGATTCGAAGATCAGCCTACTACTTCGCATTGATTTGAAGCTAAATCATGTGATTCGTTTGGATTTCAAGCTAACTCGTTTGTTTCGTATGCAGTTGAAGCTAAGTCGTGTCTATCACAAGTATTTGAAGCGAAACCATTTGATCCGCATGGATTTGTAGCTAAGCTTTCTACTTCGCTTTGATGTGAAGCTAAATCATGTGTATTGCTTGGATTTGAAGCTAACTCGTTTGTTTCGCGTGCACTTGATGCTGAATCATGTATATCACAAGTATTTGAAGCTAAACCATTTGATCCGCATGGATTTGTAGCTAAGCCTTCTACTTCGATTTGATGTGAAGCTAAATCATGTGCTTCGCTTGGATTTGAAGCTAACTCGTTTGTTTCTCATGCAGTTGAAGCTAAATCATGTATATTACAATTATTTGAATCTAAACCATTTGTTTCGCATAGATGTGAAACTAAGCCTTCTACTTCGCATTGATTTGAATCTGATTCATGTGTTCGCTTGGATTTGAAGCTAACTCGTTTGTTTCGCATGCAGTTGAAACTAAATCATGTATATCACAAGTACTTGAAGCTAAGGCATTTGTTTCGCATAGATTTGAAGCTAAGCTTTCTACTTCGCATTGATGTGAAGCTAAATCATGCATTTCGCTTGGAATTGAAGCTAACTCGTTTGTTTCGCATGCAGTTGAAGCTAAATCATGTATATCACAAGTATTTGAAGCTAAACTATTTGTTTCGCATAGATTTGAAACTAAGCCTTCTACTTCGCATTGATTTGCATCTGAATCATGTGATCGCTTGGATTTGAAGCTAATTCGTTTGTTTCGCATGCAGTTGAAACTAAATCATCTATATCACAAGTACTTGAAGCTAAGGCATTTGATTCGCATAGATTTGAAGCTAAGCTTTCTACTTCGCATTGATGTGAAGCTAAATCATGTGTTTCGCTTGGAATTGAAGCTAACTCGTTTGTTTCGCATGCAGTTGAAGCTAAATCATGTAGATCACAAGTACTTGAAGCTAAGCCATTTGTTTCGCATAGATTTGAAGCTAAGCCTTCTACTTCGCATTGATGTGAAGCTAAAGCATGTGTTTCGCATGGATTTGAAGCTAACTCGTTTGTTTCGCATGCAGTTGAAGCTAAATCATGTATATCGCAAGTATTTGAAGCTAAACCATTTGTTTCGTATAGATTTCAAGCTAAGCCTTCTACTTCGCATTGATGTGAAGCTAAATCACGTGTTTCGCTTGGATTTGAAGCTAACTCGTTTGTTGCGCATGCAGTTGAAGCTAAATCATGTATATCACAAGTATTTGAAGCTAAAGCATTCGATTCGCCCGGATTTGAAGTTAAGCTTTCTACTTCGAATTGATTTGAAGCTGAATCCTGTGTTTCGCTTGAATTCGAATCTAACACGTTTGTTTCACTTGCAGTTGATGATAAATCATGTATAAAACAAGTATTTGAAACTAGCCTATTCGCTTCGCATGGTTTCTTCTACTTGGCATTGATTTGAAGCTAAATCATGTGTTTCGCATGGATTTGAAGCTGAACCATTTGTGTGAATATTAAGCTAAACAATCTGTTTCGAATGAATTTGGAGCTAAATCATGCATATCACGAGTATTTGTAGCTAAATCATTTGCTTCGCATGGATTCGAAGATAACTCTCCTACTTCACATTGGTTTGAAGCTAAGTCATGTGTTTCGCACGGATTTGAAGCTAACTCGTTTGTTTCGCATGCAGTTGAAGCTAAATCATGTATATCATAAGTATTTGAAGCTAAACCATTTGCTTCGCAGGGATTCGAAGATAAGTCCCCTATTTCGCATTGATTTGAAGCTAAATCATGTGTTTCGCATGGATTTGTATCTGAATCATTTGTTTCGCATGAATATTAAGCTAAACCGTCTGTTTCGAATGAATTTGAAGCTAAATCATTTATATCACAAGTATTTGAAGCTAAACCATTTGTTTCGCATGGATTCGAAGATCAGCCTACTACTTCGCATTGATTTGAAGCTAAATCATGTGATTCGTTTGGATTTCAAGCTAACTCGTTTGTTTCGTATGCAGTTGAAGCTAAGTCGTGTCTATCACAAGTATTTGAAGCGAAACCATTTGATCCGCATGGATTTGTAGCTAAGCTTTCTACTTCGCTTTGATGTGAAGCTAAATCATGTGTATTGCTTGGATTTGAAGCTAACTCGTTTGTTTCGCGTGCACTTGATGCTGAATCATGTATATCACAAGTATTTGAAGCTAAACCATTTGATCCGCATGGATTTGTAGCTAAGCCTTCTACTTCGATTTGATGTGAAGCTAAATCATGTGCTTCGCTTGGATTTGAAGCTAACTCGTTTGTTTCTCATGCAGTTGAAGCTAAATCATGTATATTACAATTATTTGAATCTAAACCATTTGTTTCGCATAGATGTGAAACTAAGCCTTCTACTTCGCATTGATTTGAATCTGATTCATGTGTTCGCTTGGATTTGAAGCTAACTCGTTTGTTTCGCATGCAGTTGAAACTAAATCATGTATATCACAAGTACTTGAAGCTAAGGCATTTGTTTCGCATAGATTTGAAGCTAAGCTTTCTACTTCGCATTGATGTGAAGCTAAATCATGCATTTCGCTTGGAATTGAAGCTAACTCGTTTGTTTCGCATGCAGTTGAAGCTAAATCATGTAGACCACAAGTACTTGAAGCTAAGCCATTTGTTTCGCATAGATTTGAAGCTAAGCCTTCTACTTCGCATTGATGTGATGCTAAATCATGTGATCGCTTGGATTTGAAGCTAACTCGTTTGTTTCGCATGCAGTTGAGGCTAAATCATGTATATCACAAGTATTTGAAGCTAAACTATTTGTTTCGCATAGATTTGAAACTAAGCCTTCTACTTCGCATTGATTTGCATCTGAATCATGTGATCGCTTGGATTTGAAGCTAATTCGTTTGTTTCGCATGCAGTTGAAACTAAATCATCTATATCACAAGTACTTGAAGCTAAGGCATTTGTTTCGCATAGATTTGAAGCTAAGCTTTCTACTTCGCATTGATGTGAAGCTAAATCATGTGTTTCGCTTGGAATTGAAGCTAACTCGTTTGTTTCGCATGCAGTTGAAGCTAAATCATGTAGATCACAAGTACTTGAAGCTAAGCCATTTGTATCGCATAGATTTGAAGCTAAGCCTTCTACTTCGCATTGATGTGAAGCTAAAGCATGTGTTTCGCTTGGAGTTGAAGCTAACTCGTTTGTTTAGCATGCAGTTGAAGCTAAATCATGTATATCGCAAGTATTTGAAGCTAAACCATTTGTTTCGCATAGATTTCAAGCTAAGCCTTCTACTTCGCATTGATGTGAAGCTAAATCATGTATTTCGCTTGGAATTGAAGCTAACTCGTTTGTTGCGCATGCAGTTGAAGCTAAATCATGTATATCACAAGTACGTGAAGCTAAACCATTTCTCTCGCATGGATTTGAAGCTAAGCCTTCTACTTCGCATTGATTTGAAACTAAATCATGTGATTCGCATGGATATGAAGCTATACCATTTGTTTCGCATGCAGTTGAAGCTAAATCATGTATGTCACAAGTATTTGTAGCTAAACCATTTGATTCGCATGAATATTAAGGTGAACCATGTGTTTCGAATGAATATGAAAATAAATCGTGTGTTTCGAATGGATTTGAAGCTAACACGTTTGTTTTGCATGCATTTGAAGCTAAATCATGTATATCACAAATATTTGTAGCTAAATCATTCGATTCGCATGGATTTGAAGCATAAACCTTCTACTTCGCATTGATTTTAAGCTAAATCATGTGTTTCAGGTGGTTTTGAAGTTAACTCGTTTGTTTCACATGCAGTTGAAGCTAAATCATGTATAAAACTAGTATTTGAAGCTAAACCATTTGTTTGGCGTGGATTTCAAGCTAAGCCTTCTACTTCGCATAGATTTGAAGCTAGATAATGTGTTTCGCATGGATATGAAGCCAACTCGTTTCTTTCGCATGCAGTTGAAGTTAAGTCATGTATATCACAAGGATTTGAATCTAAACCATTTGTTTCTCATGTATTTGAAGCTAAGACATCTACTTCGCATTGATTTGAAGCTAAATCATGTGACTCGCATGGATTTGAAGCGAACTCGTTTGTTTCACATGCAGTTGAAGCTAAATCATGTATATCACAAGTATTTGAAGCTAAACCATTTGTTTGGCGTGTATTTCAAGCTAAGCCTTCTACTTCGCATAGATTTGAAGCTAGATAATGTGTTTCGCATGGATATGAAGCCAACTCGTTTGTTTCGCATGCAGTTGAAGCTAAATCATGTATATCACAAGGATTTGAAGCTAAACCATTCGTTTCTCATGTATTTGAAGCTAAGACTCCTACTTCGCATTGATTTGAAGCTAAATCACGTGACTCGCATGGATTTGAAGCTAACTCGTTTGTTTCTCATGCAGTTGAATAAAAATCATGTATATCACAAGTATTTGAAGCTATACCATTTGTTTCGAATGCAGTTGAAGCTAAATCATGTATGTCACAAGTATTTGTAGCTAAACCATTTGATTCGCATGAATATTAAGGTGAACCATGTGTTTCGAATGAATATGAAACTAAATCGTGTGTTTCGAATGGATTTGAAGCTAACACGTTTGTTTTGCATGCATTTGAAGCTAAATCATGTATATCACAAATATTTGTAGCTAAATCATTCGATTCGCATGGATTTGAAGCATAAACCTTCTACTTCGCATTGATTCTAAGCTACATCATGTGTTTCGGGTGGTTTTGAAGTTAACTCGTTTGTTTCACATGCAGTTGAAGCTAAATCATGTATAAAACTAGTATTTGAAGCTAAACCATTTGTTTGGCGTGGATTTCAAGCTAAGCCTTCTACTTCGCATTGATTTGAAGCTAAATCATGTGACTCGCATGGATTTGAAGCTAACTCGTTTGTTTCTCATGCAGTTGAAGCTAAATCATGTATATCACAAGTATTTGAAGCTATACCATTTGTTTCGCATGCAGTTGAAGCTAAATCATGTATATCACAAGTACGTGAAGCTAAACCATTTCTCTCGCATGAATATTAAGGTGAACCATGTGTTTCGAATGAATGTGAAACTAAATCGTGTGTTTCGAATGGATTTGAAGCTAACACGTTTGTTTTGCATGCATTTGAAGCTAAATCATGTATATCACACATATTTGAAGCTAAATCATTCGATTCGCATGGATTTGAAGCTAATCCTTCTACTTCGCATTGATTTGAAGCTAAATCATGTGAGTCGCATGGAATGAAGCTAACTCGTTTGTTTCACATGCAGTTGAAGCTAAATCATGTATATCACAAGTATTTGAAGCTAAACCATTTGTTTGGCGTGGATTTCAAGCTAAGCCTTCTACTTCGCATAGATTTGAAGCTAGATAATGTGTTTCGTATGGATATGAAGCCAACTCGTTTGTTTCGCATGCAGTTGAAGCTAAATCATGTAGATCACAAGTACTTGAAGCTAAGCCATTTTTTTCGCATAGATTTGAAGCAAAGCCTTCTACTTCGCATTGATGTGAAGCTAAATCATGTTTCGCTTGGATTTGAAACTAACTCGTTTGTTTCGCATGCAGTTGTGGCTAAATCATTTATTTCACAAGTATTTGAAGCTAAACCATTAGTTTCGCATGGATTCGAAGATAAGCATGCTACTTCGCATTGATTTGAAGCTAAATCATGTGTATTGCTTGGATTTGAAGCTAACTCGTTTGTTTCGCATGCACTTGATGCTGAATCATGTATATCACAAGTATTTGAAGCTAAACCATTTGATCCGCATGGATTTGTAGCTAAGCCTTCTACTTCGATTTGATGTGAAGCTAAATCATGTGCTTCGCTTGGATTTGAAGCTAACTCGTTTGTTTCTCATGCAGTTGAAGCTAAATCATGTATATTACAATTATTTGAATCTAAACCATTTGTTTCGCATAGATGTGAAACTAAGCCTTCTACTTCGCATTGATTTGAATCTGATTCATGTGTTCGCTTGGATTTGAAGCTAACTCGTTTGTTTCGCATGCTGTTGAAACTAAATCATGTATATCACAAGTACTTGAAGCTAAGGCATTTGTTTCGCATAGATTTGAAGCTAAGCTTTCTACTTCGCATTGATGTGAAGCTAAATCATGCATTTCGCTTGGAATTGAAGCTAACTCGTTTGTTTCGCATGCAGTTGAAGCTAAATCATGTAGACCACAAGTACTTGAAGCTAAGCCATTTGTTTCGCATGGATTTGAAGCTAAGCCTTCTATTTCGCATTGATGTGAAGCTAAATCATGTTTCGCTTGGATTTGAAACTAACTCGTTTGTTTCGCATGCAGTTGAGGCTAAATCATGTATATCACAAGTATTTGAAGCTAAACTATTTGTTTCGCATAGATTTGAAACTAAGCCTTCTACTTCGCATTGATTTGCAT